>NC_089841.1:14304596-14437036 GCF_035609145.1 Eleutherodactylus coqui | reverse complement strand
TCTGTAAAAGTTGGCAAAGCCAAGAAAGCACTGAAGAGCCTTCAAATTATCTGGTTTAGCCCATTGTGCGATAGCCGTAACCTTGTCTGACTCTATATACACATCAGTTGGGGTAATGATATACCCAAGGAATGACACGCGTTTGACCCCAAATGAGCACTTCTCCAATTTAACATACAATTGGTACTCCCGCAGCCACTCTAACACTAAATGGAGATGTCTGACATGCGTATTCCAATCCAACGAGTACACCAAAATGTCATCCAAATAGACAACCATAAAAACCCCTAGATAATCGTGGAAGACCACGTTCATAAACCCCTAAAAGATCGCAGGGGCGTTGCATAATCTGAAGGGCATAACTTGACACTTCGAAGTGCCCCAACGGGGTGTTGAACGCGGTCTTACACTCGTCACCAGACTTAATACGTATAAGATTATAAGCCCCCCTAAGGTCAAGCTTAGAGAACCAGCATGCTCCCACCACCTGATTCAACAGATCAGGGATCAGAGGGAGTGAGCACTGATTTTTTTTTTATGGTGATCTTGTTTAAAGCCCGATAGTCAACACAAGGCAGCAAAGACCCATCTTTCTTTTCAACAAAAAATAGGCCTGCTCCAGCTGGTGACTTTGATGGTCTGATATGTTCCTTGGCTAAAGCCTCTGAAATATAGGATTTAAGAGCCTCATGCTCCCGACCCGATAGAATAAATATGGCCTCCTTAGGGATGGGACTATCCGGAACGAGATCAATCCTACAATCCCATTCGCGGTGTGGGGGTAATACCTCAGAAAGCTTCTTACAGAACACATTTTGAAAATCCTGTAAATAGTCCGGAATACTAATGGTATCGGTGGAGCACAATGTAACAGGCACTAGATGATCCTGACAGGACCTTCCCCACCGATCTAGCTCCAGAGTAGTCCAATTGAACTGAGGATTGTGCATCCTTAGCCACGGCAATCCCAGAACGATATCCACGGACATCTTCTCCATGACCAGAAATGAAATAACTTCCGAATGCGCAAACCATGAAACAAAGTTATGGTGTCCTCCACCGCTCTACCCTGAGGACAGAGGGGTTGCATCGATACTGGTAAAGGGGATCGGCAAACCTAACGCGGTAAAACTTGATAACAGTGGTTTTACGAATGGCAAATGGATAAGGTTTGCGGCCGACCTGGAATCAATGAATGCCTGTCCCACCCTGTGAAAAGCCTTGTAAGACACACTACAAGGCACCAGTAATTTAGGAGTACCTGACCTCCTAGATGACCCTCCCGACAGTCACCTAGAAGCTGTAGTTTTCCTGCTGCTTCCGTATCTACCTTTCCTGGCAGGACGTGATGCGATGACTAGCCTTGCCGCAGTAGAAACACAGTTGGTTTGAAACCCTGAACCACCTCCGTTCTTCAGGACTCAACCGTTCCACTTCCATACCATCAGCTGCAGGGGTTGACAATGGGGTACAGACTGTAGAAGTCGCCAGAGACTTAGCACCACGTTCTTGATGGTACTTTAGCTTAGCTTCCCTTCTAGACCTGAGTCTACGATCAGCTTTGACGGCCAATTCCATAGCCTGATTTAAAGTAGAGGGTGACAGATGGGACAGCAATAGATCTTTTACTGCTATAGATAAAAAACAAAAAATGTATTTCCGCGCTCTTAAGGATAAAGTTAAATCTCTCGAGTAGAACAAACGTTCTAATTTATAAATATTTTATTCCGTTACATAGAGCAACGCGTTTCGGTTACAATTAGTGACCTTTTTGAAGCTCATAATAAAGTGAAAACACACAAACATATATAGTACTTACATGCCCATGTAATTAGCTGCAGGCACGCCGGGAAGCGTTCTCCGCAATCAGAGGGGGGCGGGATCGTGCCTCCCGATATGACGTTTTTGTGTGGATGTGCGTCACTTGTGTCAGGGTAATTCTAAGTACAGCACCAATCAGGCCCACCCCACTTGCCCCGTTGCCGGCGGTAAGAAGAAAACACCACACAGAGGTCTGGTATCATTCCTCACACGGGACATGGCTCTCTGCTTTATTCCAGATTACATGAGATCTTATACCCTTTGTCCCATCCCCAGCAAGGGGTGATGGGCTCATAACCATATATGGGAAGTCCGGATTTCCGGACTGAGACAGTGAAATCAGTCGTTATCTTGCTACGGCGCCCCTGACTTATGTACAGAAAATCACGTATTCAATTAACTCCAGTGCAAAGAATCACCCACTCAATTCTAAGAAAACGGCCAAGCATGCATTCTCCATATATGGGAAGTCCGGATTTCCGGCCTGAGACAGTGAAAATTAGGTACATAGTGGAACATCTTGATATGGGCTTCTGGGAAAACAGCCAAGTACGCGTCCTTCGTCCGATTCTTCTTGTGTCTGGTTCGGCATCATCTCTGAATTTCTAGAAACATCTCTTGCAAAGCCTTGGAATATCTGATGTAAGGCGACATATAAGTTTTTTCTCTCATTTGGAATTGAATAGAACTTGCATACAGGTATAAAAGCATAAAAAACATATGGCAATATATATATATATATCCTCACAAACCCCCCTAAAAAACTTATATGGAGATCAAGTACCAGACCTTGCACTCTTCCTCGGTCGTCTCTCCCTTGCGTCAGGGTTTCTCCACTGCCCGTAAGTCCCTACTCCTAAAAGGGAGGGATCCCTACCTCACCTCAGAAGGAGGCCATGGATTCCCTGGGCTTATTTCCGGGCATCCATACCCTCTATCTGTACGAGTTAACACCCCACAGGGTGTGCCCTCGCCGGAACCTAAGGTCTTCTGCACTTTCCCTAGGCAAATGGGAATTCCACTGACAGTCCATCTTATGAGATCGGGACAGGCGCAGTACTAGTACATTTCTCCATTCTTCTGGTAACGTACGTGGTTGGCATTATCGGAACTGGCTCTTCATCTTTTTCAAACAAGGGAAATTTTGGTCACATTATCCAGTCCCTTACTCATACTCTTTTTGATCAAAGGGATTATACACATACAGGAAATTACATACCCCACCTCTTTCTGCTAAAATCATATCCAGGGCCACTCTATTTTGGAACGACATGGATGCAGTGGGCCCTAACTGGTCAGCTAACCCTTGTATAGCATCTCTGGTGTAGTTTACAAACCTCTGCTGATTGTAATAGATATAATTTATCCAATCTACATTATTATTAACAGTGACAAAAGCAAATAAGGACTCAAAACCTGCTTTAACCTGATCTCTAGAATTAAATTCATCTGGTACCCCCCTTGGCACTCCTATTGTATCTATGTATACATGTGGATCAAAGTTACCACCTGGAGCGTCAACTTCCCTCTTAGCACGATGCGGTGTTGGATTCTCACCCTCAGTGTAGTCTCCATATTGCACATTTGATTGTATTAATTTGTTCTGAAACAGGGGGCTAGTGTACAGTAGTCAAAGGTGTGTGTTAGAGGAATTGTACCACATTATCGCATGTAAAGGATATACAGGATCATGAGTTTTTTCAGTGCGAAGTGTGGATCCAAGTGGGCTTTCCTTCGAGCTTGACTGCATTTGGGGTGGTGAGCAACATCTGGTAAGGACCTTTAAACCGGGTTTCTCTCTCAAACTTTTTCACATAGACCCTGTCACCTGGTTTCAGATTGTGACACTCATCTGTAGGACCTGGGAGAAAAGCAGAGACTACAGAATACATTATTGACAATTCCTTGGAGAGGCCTATGACAAAATTAACAAGAAAATCATTCCCCAAACTCTGCTACTGTGGCATGTATCCTCCTGGAGAAAAAGAAAAACTAATAGAAGACACTCAATTCAAAATTTGCCCATTTTCTTCATTGCCTTTTGTATCTACTTTCCCACAACTCCGTGGACAGTAGGGTGTGTGAAAAGCCTGGAATATACCCAAAGCAGACATGATGTGTTGCATTATTTCACCTGTGAAGTGTGTACCTTTGTTTGACTCAATCACTTCCGGTGCCCCGTATCTGCGGATTACCTCATTCATGAGCTTCTGTGCGGATACCTGCTTATTTACCTTGGTAACAGGGTAGCTCTCCAACCTGAAAAGAAATCAACAACAAGCACATATTCATGCTTCCCAACAAGTGGGAGCTGAGTGTAGCCAATTTGCAATCCCTGAAATGGGTAGAGTGGTCTAGGCAAGTGTTATGTGGCAGATTTACTTCTGCTCTGTTGCTTACGGCAAAGATCATGCAAAATTGGACAAATGATGCAGCAGCTACAGAAAACCCAGGAGCCACCCGTCCTTGCTCAAGCGTTGTCATCATTGCTGCTTTGAACGGGGTGTTGGATGAGGCAAGCATCGCCACCATGCTGAAGGAGGTGCTAGAAGGCCTGGAGTACCTGCATAAGAACGGCCAGATCCACAGGGATGTTAAGGCTGGAAACATCCCCCTGGGTGAAGACGGCTCAGTGCAGATCGCAGATTTTGGCGTCAGCGCGTTTCTAGCCACAGGAGGCGACATCACCAGGAATAAAGTCAAAAAGACCTTTGTGGGCACGCCATGTCGGACGGCACCGGAGGCGACGGAGCAGGCCAGAGGACACGACCTCAAGGCGGACATCTAGACCCCCGGTAGGTGTGTCTTTCCGTGCATCAGCTGGGCCATCATGGGGCACAGGGACCGTGGTAGGCAAGTTCTGTTGACTGTCCGCCATACGCCGTCCCATATTTAGTCCATTTGTCTTTTTCTTGCTTGCTGGCTTGTAACTGTAAAGTCTTTAGCATATCAAAGTCCAAATTTTTATCAAAGTCCAAGTTTTTTATGGTTAAAGTCCAAGTTCATATCAAAGTCCAAGTTTTTATCAAAGTCCAAATTTTGTCAAAGTCCAAAGTTATTATTAAATTCTTCTTTTCTTCCATGGCTTGAGGGCCGCTGCTTTTGCTGTGTGGCCTGTGATGGCGTTGCCTCTTGCTTCTCTGGTGTAGGAATTGGTGTGAGCTTTCCACCTTGTCAGGTAAAAGTAGAACCTCCATGAGGCTCTGCACCGCTGCAACATTCTTAATTGGTTGTCCTGCTGAGGTAACAAGCTGTCTGGCCTTCCATGTTGGGCCGTAATCATGAGCTATGCCAAATGCATACCGGGAGTCAGTGTAAATGTTTGCCGTCTTACCTGTGGCCACTCCACACGCCTCAGCGAGGGCTTTTAGTTCCGCTTCTTGAACTGCGACATTCGGAGGCATTCTGCTTTTAGGACATCTTGTTGTGTAACCACTGTATATCCAGTGTGGAGTCGTCAATCACCCTGGGACCATCTATAAAAAACAACTCAAAATATGCATTATTAACAAGGGCTTTGAGTAACTTTTTAAAACTTAAATTTTCTTGTTGCATCAATGCTAGACAATCAGGCTGATATTCTATTTCAAAAAGATTAGAACCTTGTTGCAAAAAATTTAAAAATTTAAAAATGGCTTGCAAAAAATTTAAAAATGGCTGACTTGCAAAAAATTTAAAAATGGCTGACTTGCAAAAAATTTAAAAATGGCTGACTTGCAATACCTAGATCACCTATGCCTTCTCCTCCCCCCCTTTAAACCAGGGTACTCAATTGGAACAATAGTACCCAGGTTTAAGTTATTACAACATTGTAAAAAGATTTGATGGATGCACAATAAGGCCTGTAAAATGTTAGCACCAATAACAGACATGAGTTACATCGGGGCAGAATAATCTACAAAACATCTACTCATATTTGAAATGTGATATTCCTTTAAGTGAATTCATTATTAGTCTGTTCCTGCCTGCAATATCTTATCAAATTTAAGACAGGAGAAAAAAAAAAAAACTTTTACTAGCTGCTCAAGCTCCTCACCCCTCCCTTGTGGACAAGAGGGATGAAACATTACGTACTATTACATCATCTAGCTCCACCCCTTCGATATTGGCTCCGTGCGTCTCTTTTCAGAACCCATTTCAGCTTAACAGTCTACACGTCCACATCTCAACCAAGCAAAGTCCCATGCATGGGGAGGACTTTTATCCCCAGTCATTACCTGCATCACACATTCCACACAGCCCGAACACGGGTCACTAACTCTCATCCATCCATGCTCTCAAGTCTGCTCCGTCACCCCCTTTAAAGGTGTACCAGCACATACAGATGCACAGACAAAAAAAAGTTTGACAAACAAACATACATCAGTTGAAAAACATTGAGGTGAGTGCTTTTAATGTTATAAAGTACATGATTCTATTGAGATGAGATTGTGAATGAGCGCTATCTTTGACAAATTATGTGAAAAAAGTTTGCTGAGTGACTGAGACATTCTATCTTTCTTATCTACTGAAGCTATTATATGCTGTATTAAACGCTGAAGTGTTTTAGAATCTGTGGGTATTTTTCAGCCCCCCTTGTGACCCTGAGCTGAGAGTCAAGTCTGAAAGCCCCCACCTTTTCAAAACAAACTGTTATCTCTCTACGAATATGAAACACAGACTGAATTGTTTTAGCATAAACTATTGCCTGCATTTGAACTCATAATTAACACATATGCTGGGACCTTGCAACATTCATTTTCAACCCCTGTATAAGTAAGAATATAAATTGCTATATTTCCTGCCTACTAAGACAGTATAATTAATTAAATTCATTTCAATTCATTTTAAGCAAGCAGAGACATTCTCCAGGGTCAGCACTTCATTCTCTCTCGCTGTTATCTTCCGACCTTGGAAAGCTTACACAGACTCGCAGCTACATGTCAACAAAACTCTTCTCCCCTACAAGCAAGCTCAGTTAACTATTTGCACATACAGTATATACATATATATACACACATATATATCCATATCTATTATCTATCTTGTATTATACACATTTTCTTCTTTCTTTCTGCCAACAAATCACATGCATTGTAACTTTCTTCTCGACTTGCTTGTTCCTCATACTTCTCTCCCCTACCTAACTGCCAATATAACCTTCAATAGACACTCTCCTGACGCCCTCTTGATCACTTACTGTACTTTCCAACATTTCACTTACGGATACTTTCTTAAACAAATAATGTGTACATACGTAACTTTCTCTGACTGTCTCTCTCTCTCTCCTCCTAGCAAACCTTGGTCTTTCAAGGCGCCTCTGGGTCCTAAAGACCTCCCTCCCAGACACCATTTTTGTAATCTGCCGTGCGGGTCGGTGTCACACATTTTCATTAGAGTTTTCTTACATTTTACAGATTCATCCACACGGCGGCAGCCCTTGAGGGGCTCTATCTTCTTTAATAAGGTCTTACGCATATTACAACAACAACAATGATAATAATAACACGCTCCATAGAATGCATCCCTCTTAATTTTCAAATTGTCAGCCCCTTATATACCGGCAAAACAACCGAGGGTCCCTTCTCCTATGGAACCAGCCCCATAAAATGCATCTCTCTGAAATCAAATCGTTAGCCCCATATATAAGGCAAAACAACCGAGAGTCCCTTCTCTTATGAAGCCTGTCTCACAAAATGCATCCCTCTCTGCTAAACCATTAACAACTAACTAAACTAAACCGAGGGTCCCTTCTCTTGAGACTAAATGAAAAGAAAGAGAAAAAAAAACTTCTGCAGATACAACAAACAACCTTCACTATCGTTAAAACACTACGGACTTCAAAGTACAAATAGACTACAGACTAGTTTCTGGGTGACCGATTGGTGCGCATATCACGGTCAGTGGTCCATGACGGCAAACCCGAAGCCCACACGAGTTACCGTGTAGAACTCTTAACCCAACCCGTCCGGTCACAAACCACAGATAGTCAGTCCTGCTGCAAGACTCGCAGTGTAAAACACAACATAAATATATGCTGGCCTTACCTGGAGTTCTGTGAGTTGATCAGGCTCGGTTTGCAGCAGGACGGCTTCTCAGTGGCGTGGATCCGGGTGGAATGCGTTGTAGGCTCTGGCTTTGTCGCCCCAGTTGGTTGCGCCATTTGTCAGGGTAATTCTAAGTACAGCACCAATCAGGCCCACCCCACTTGCCCCGTTGCCGGCGGTAAGAAGAAAACACCACACACAGGTCTGGTATCATTCCTCACACGGGACATGGCTCTCTGCTTTATTACAGATTACATGAGATCTTATACCCTTTGTCCCATCCCCAGCAAGGGGTGATGGGCTCATAACCATATATGGGAAGTCCGGATTTCCGGACTGAGACAGTGAAATCAGTCGTTATCTTGCTACGGCGCCCCTGACTTATGTACAGAAAATCACGTATTCAATTAACTCCAGTGCAAAGAATCACCCACTCAATTCTAAGAAAACGGCCAAGCATGCATTCTCCATATATGGGAAGTCCGGATTTCCGGCCTGAGACAGTGAAAATTAGGTACATAGTGGAACATCTTGATATGGGCTTCTGGGAAAACAGCCAAGTACGCGTCCTTCGTCCGATTCTTCTTGTGTCTGGTTCGGTATCATCTCTGAATTTCTAGAAACATCTCTTGCAAAGCCTTGGAATATCTGATGTAAGGCGACATATAAGTTTTTTCTCTCATTTGGAATTGAATAGAACTTGCATACAGGTATAAAAGCATAAAAAACATATGGCAATATATATATATATATCCTCACACTTGGAACGCACGTAGCGTTCCAAGTTTTCAATCAACTTTAATTAGACTATGTTAACAAACAGAACGTAGTCTCCGCAATGCTTTCTCAGTACGGAGCTAGCATATAGTATATAGCTAGTCATATCGTATAATACAATTACGTGTGGCATAAAAAATCTGTGAAGAATATTCAAATATTAGTATGAATAAAAATAAATTACTAATCAGCTAACAGTCAAGATAAAGCATATTACAAACAATTCTATATAGAATACACGGGTTTAATTAAATAGAATACAAATACCGATACCTACAATAAAATGAGTGCTACCTAAGAAGATCTCAATGGTAAGAACTATAAAAGATTATAAAAATCAAAACCACTGTTACATTTTTTCTAGCGCTTCATTCCGACCATACGGAGTCAACGGATTAAGTCTGTGGATCCAGAACATTTCCTGCTTTCGTAATTTATTTATAGAATTGGTCTCGATAAATTCAAGGGGAGTAACTTTCATTTTTTTAAAAATCTGCATTATGATCATCGTTAAAATGTTTAGAAAAACTGAGTACTAGAGATGAGCGAACGTACTTGTTTAGGGCGATTTCGCACTCAAGCACCGCTTTTTTCGAATAACCGACTACTCGGGCGAAAAGATTCGGGGCGGGGGGGGGGGGGGAATCTAATGTGAATTTAAAATTATTATTAGAGATGAGCGAGTATACTCGGTAAGGCACATTACTCGAGCGAGTAGTGCCTTATCCTAGTATCTCCCCGCTCGTCTCTAAAAATTCAGGTGGAGGTGGGGGGCGGGGAGCGGCGAGAGAGGGCAGGGAGGAACAGAGGGGAGATCTCTCTCCTTCTTTCCCCCCCACTCCCCGACGCAGCTCACCTGTCACCCGTGCCGGACCCCGAATCTTTAGAGACGAGTGGGGAGATACTCGGCCAAGGCACTACTCGCTCGAGTAATGTGCCTTACCGAGTATACTCGCTCATCTCTAATTATTATCATTAATATTTAAATTATTAACATATTCTTTTGAACTGGTTTCGGAGCCTTTCCAAATGATTAAAATGTCGTCTATAAAGCTCTTATAAAAAAAACTAGATTAGTATCTACAGAATAAGATTTTTCAATACTACCCATAAAAAGATTTGCGAACGCAGGTGCAAATTTACAGCCCATTGCATTACCAAGGGTCTGGAGATAAAAGGTTTTTTTAACATAAAGAATAATTATTTTTAAGGATAAAATCTATAGATTTTAAAATGAATGTTTTTTGATTAAAAGGCATTAATGGATCGTCGTTTAAAAAAGTTTGGATGGCTAATAAACCTAAATTATGGGGAATATTAATATAAATGGACTTGATGTCCAATGTGCAGAATATGTAATTATCTTCCCATGTTAATTCCTTAATTAACTCCAGTAGATGTCCGGTATCTTTTAAATGTCGGAAGGGATATATCACGTATTTTTTGTAAAAGTCTATCTATATGTTCGGCCAATCTACTACCGTGTTTCCCCGAAAATAAGACAGTGTCTTATATTAATTTTTGTTCAAAAAGGTTTAACTTTTTTACATGTATAGCTGCCTGGACACTATTTAAATTGACTTTTTTAATTAACTGTTAGCAGGGCTTAATTTTGGAGTAGGGCTTATATTTCAAGCATCCTCAGAAAGCCTGAAAAATCATTTTGCATTCTCAAAAATTCTGGAAAATCATGCTATGTCTTATTTTCAGGGTATGTCTTATTTTCAGGGAAACAGGGTAGTAATGGAGTTAACCCCTGCAATTATTGGTTGTCCCGGTGGATTTAGTACATTTTTATGGACTTTTGGGAGATGATACATGAATGGAATTTCCGGTTCTATAGAGGTAATATATTAACCTTCATTTTTCAAGAGTCATTTTTATTGAATTCCTTCATTAATCAAGATTTTTAATTTACTAGTAATATTATCTGTAGGATCTTTCAAAAGAATTTTATAAGTGTTGGTATTATTAAGCATCTCTAAATTAACTTTATCACAGCGATTATAATCCATTAAGACAATCCCCCAACCCTTATCTGCACGTTTAACCCCTTAAGGACCAGGTTGTTTTGTACCTTAAGGACCAACACTTTTTAGTGATTTTACCCATGTGGCGGTTTTACTGCTCCATTTTTTTTCCTTTAGCTACCAAAATTATTTTTGCGTTTTTTTCCCGTGACATATAGGACTATTTTTAAAATATTTTTTTCACTGACTTTTTTTCCGTTTTTTAGTTTTATTGGGGGTAAAATGCTAAAAAAAATGATTTTTTTTTAACATTTATAGTTTTTTTAAAAAATTTTTATATTTACACTAAAATAAAGTATGGAAATGGGTTCCTCTATTTATTTCGGACGTTTTGCTATATAGTATGTATGGTTTTGGTTTACAGGGCGCATACGGCGACAGTTTTTGTTGACGTCTGCTTTGTGTTATTCTCTTTCTTTTGTATGTATTGTTGTTTTATTCTGTTGTTTTGTTTTACTTATGTATGTATTGTGTAATTTGCTATCTATGTCCCTCATGATGTCATATAGGACCTCTGGGGGACATTCACTTTTTTTTATAACTTTATTTGACACTTTCCCACTATAGCTAGGGCGTCCATAGGAGCCCTAGTTATAGGGGAAAGCAACCCCTGTGGTGACATTAGTCACCTGCAGAACTGCCAAGGTCTAAGTCTGACCCTCCAGCTCTGCATAGCAGGGAATCTCGGGAGGTCACATGACCCCCTCGAGGCTCCCGTAGTGAAAGTACTTCTTACTTTCACTTTGCCCATACAGTGCTCATTGAGCACTGTATATTGGGGAAGCAGAAGGCAGGAAGGGTTAAAAACCCCTCCTGCCTTCTGCTCCAGGTTATCAGCTGTCACTAACAGCTGATAACCCGTTCCTGCCTCTGACTGATTGCAGAGGGCAGGAGACTTAGAGCACCGCTGTATTTTTACTATCAGCGGTCCTCCTAAGCCCAGGACCAGCCGCCGTATATATACAGTGGCTGGTCCTAAATGGGTTAATAGCTAGATCATGATTATTACGAAAACTTTTTAAAATGTTTTTTTCTATGAATGTCAGATTTTAGCATCACACATATCAGTAAACTCTTTAAGGATATTATTGTAAAATAAATCTATAAAAGGACCTTTTTTCTCAGTGGGATAAAATTTACTTTCAGACTTCAAATCTGTCGTAATGGGTTCATTAAGATTGAAGTCAATTATAGTCTCAGTAAGTTTATCTCTTTTGTTCATAATATAATATTTATTAAGATTAATTTTACATACAAATTTGTTTAAATCAATAAAAAGTTCGAATAAATTAGAATTAGAAGATGGGCAAAATGACAATCCTCTTATCAATAAATAAAATTCCTTTTTTTAAAAGTATAGGACTAGAAATATTAAAAATACCGTGGGCCGCGGCTGTTTT
The DNA here is from genome assembly GCF_035609145.1 of Eleutherodactylus coqui. Taxonomy (NCBI): domain Eukaryota; kingdom Metazoa; phylum Chordata; class Amphibia; order Anura; family Eleutherodactylidae; genus Eleutherodactylus; species Eleutherodactylus coqui. Next base: position 14,424,982 of record NC_089841.1, on the reverse strand, counting down.
ACTATTTACTTCCGTATTCTGATGGAAGTTAGTCTTTTGTTTTTTATTAATTCTTTTTCCGCCTCTTTTCCCTCTCCTACGGGAATATTTTTTATAATTGGACTCCTGAGTATCGATGGCTGGAAGAGTTGTGCTATTTTGGATCTTGTTACGGGGGGGGGGGGGGGGGGGGGGGGTACTTTTTTTCTTTTTTATCGGTATAGTTTCTGGGTTTAAAAAGGACGCAGGTTTTATTTTCGGGCGTGCTCCTAAAAAAAGAGAAGTGGAAACAGAACTTTTTGTACACGCGCTAGCTAACTGAGAATTAATGGGTAAGGGATTGCAAGGAGTCAAATTGATCTCGTCAACGATATCAACAGATTTTTGTTCATTTAAGATAATATTTTGTGGCATAATTATAGACGAATCAGTTAGTTTTTTTAATAATTATCAAAAAATTAGGAGGGGACGAACACGGGGAAGTTTTAATCATGTCTGTAAATTGATTTTATCCTTAAAAATATAAAAAAGCCTTTTATCTCCAGACCCTTGGTAATGCAATGGGCTGTAAATTTGCACCTGCGTTCGCAAATCTTTTACGGGTAGTTTTGAAAAATCTTATTCTGTAGATACTAATATAGTTTTTTATAAGAGCTTTATAGACGACATTTTAATCATTTGGAAAGGCTCCGAAACCAGTTCAAAAGAATGTTTATAATTTAAATATTAATGATAATAATTAGAGATGAGCGAGTATACTCGCTAAGGCACATTACTCGAGCGAGTAGTGCCTTGGCCGAGTATCTCCCCACTCGTCTCTAAAGATTCGGGGGCCGGCACGGGTGACAGGTGGGGAGCGGGGGGGAAAGAAGGAGAGAGATCTCCCCTCCGTTCCTCCCTGCCCTCTCTCGCCGCTCCCCGCCCCCCACCTCCCCCCGAATTTTTAGAGACGAGCGGGGAGATACTAGGATAAGGCACTACTCGCTCGAGTAATGTGCCTTACCGAGTATACTCGCTCATCTCTAATAATAATTTTAAATTCACATGTACCTCCAGTAGAGATCAGATTATATTTTTAGACTTGGTCCTTATGAATAATAATATTATTATTATTATTATTATTATTATTAATAAAATAATTACTAAGACACATTTTAAAAAAGGCGATAAAAATTCCTATTTAGATTATAATAGCTGTCATGCAAAACACTGGAAACGTAATATTCCCTATGGCCAGCTCAAATGCATACGGAGGAATTGCACCTCAGACAAGGACTATGAGGAACAAGCGAGAATTATAAAAGAGCGTTTTAAAGAAAAATGCTATCCCATTCAAATAATTGAAAATGCATGTAACAAGATAGCCACTAATAAAGTAATGGATAAAGATCCGAATATTCCAGCGATATTACCCTATAATTCCACCCCAAAAAATTTTAATAAAACTAATCCATCTTTTATAACCAAATTTAGCAACGATAACGTACAAATCAGAGGAATTTTAAAAAAAACATTGGCCTATCCTATTAAATGTTCTACTCGAGAGATTTAACTTTATCCTTAAGAGCGCGGAAATACATTTTTTGTTTTTTATCTATACTGGCTTATTTATCAAGCCCCTAGTTAGGTGTGGTTGTGATTTTTTTCCTGTGGCTCTCCGTTATCGGACGGATCTTGGATTAAAGACCTTCTATATGCCTTCCTGGACTGCCGGTGTCAGCGGGGTACCTCACACAAGATTTACCTCGCTAGACACCGGGTGAGTGAATACTCATTATCTACCAATTTGGTATATTTGACTAAATACACCTGGCGCATCCTTAACCTATTTCCAGATCTTTTACTGCGTCAGACAGGCCTACCAAAAACAAATCTTTGAGCGAGCAGTTGTTCCATGCAGATTTACCTGAATACTGCCTGAAACTAGAGCAATATTCTTCTGCCGACTGGTGCCCCTGGCGTAGGGCCAACAACTTACTGACTGCGTAACCTGCACGATCGGGTTCATCAAAAAGATTCCCGAGCTCAATGAAAAAAGTCTACCGACTGCATACAAGCGGAATCAGCCGGTAAAGAATAGGCCCATGACTGAGGCCCTTCTCTGAGCAGAGATATATAACAATTCCCACCCCTTGGGGCTTGGACCCAGAGGAACGAGGCCGCAAGCGAAAAAACAACTTACAAGCCTCCTGGAAGACAAAAGAATTTTTTCCGGTCCCCCAAAAACACCTCGTGTAACGGGCATTTAGGTTCAGGTACTGGATCAGCGGGCACAACCCACTGCTGCTCATGATGGCTGAGACGCCCCGACAGGTCCTGAACCATCCCGGCCAGGTCACGAATCTGACCGCTAATCGTATTGTAATCAATTTCTCCACTGTTAGTTTGGGGTCAGATCATCCCACAACTGAGTATAACATATTTGATGGGATTAAGGACATTTCTCACTTTACCCATAAGCTCCAATGGGCCAAGTACTTTAGCACATGCAATTGCAAACAGACCCTTGAACTGGGAATTGTGCAAGATGACCTTCCTCACTTGCAGAAGCTGAATGAGTTATTGGAGGATGGAGAAAGGGATTAGGGGGGGGGGGGGGGGTCTTTTCACTAATCTTAGCCCTAAAAGCACCAGGCCTCCTCCTGTGGGAGAATATACCAGCATTGATATCTTTGAGCACATTGTTGAGTGAGCTGAAGAGCTTGTCCCTTTGAAAACAAGCTTCAGGATCAAAATCTACCCAGAGATGAAGCACAAGCGTTACATGAACTGGAGAAACCTAATGGACCGACCACAATACCTGGAGATCTGTAGATGCATCCGGGATAACAAGGGAGTTATTGTGTATTGAGCCACGACCCTACTGACACCTATCTGAATGAGATATCCAAAATTTTGAAAGATGCAGGAACTAGTTGCTTGATTAGACAGGGGGAACTGTTATTTATGTTGCCCAAGAGACCACAACTGTCAACTTTTTACAGTTTACCTAAAATCCACAAAGGTCTCTCACCCCTGCAAGGGAAATGGATTGTCTCTGCTGCAGGGGATTTAACACAGAACATTAGGGTATCTCGTGATGGAGTCCTACAGCTCCACTGCTCATGAGGTGGGATGTTGAGCTGCTGGGTTCTTTTTGAATCGAAGGGGTTTACATCTCCATCGTCATGAGTTGTTGCTGGGACTCCTTGAATTCATTTTAAAAAGCAACATATTCCTTTTCAACGGCACACTCTTCCACCAGCTCAGGGGTACAGCGATGGGGAGCCCCTGTGCCCCCACTTATGCTAACCTGTATTTGGGCTGGTGGAGGGAGAGCTGCATCTCTGTTGAGAGAAATGACAAATGGACTAGTTGCATGTCATTAGAGCTGAGGTATATAGATTACTAGCTGATATACCCGGCTTCGCCCGAGTTAATTTGGTACTGGTGTTTATCTGGTGTTCACACGGAAAATCTTATGAAGTCGTGGTTACTGTAGAGATACTGAGGAAAAACATATGTTCACCATTTTGCATAGTTCTCTGCGTTACCCAGGAAACACCTCGTGGAGGTAACCATGCGACGTTTCCTTCATATAAAATGACATCAGGAAGTGAGAATTAGATTACGTACATAAAATTTGGACGCTAATTCTTTTGCGCTTAGAATTGAATAATCGAGTTGGGACCCATTAACTTTTCCTATTTATGACATTCATTGCTTATGGCAAGTGTCACATTTCTATGACACCGGAAAGTGAGAAAAATACATTCCGTACGTAAAATTTGGACGCTAATTCTTTTGCGCTAGAATTGAATAATCGAGTTGGGACCCATTAACTTTTCCTATTTATGACATATTCATTGCTTATGGCAAATTTCCCGTTTCTATGACACCGGAAAGTGAAAAAATTACATTCCGTACGTAAAATTTGGACGCTAATTCTTTTGCGCATAGAATTGAATAATCGAGTTGGGACCCATTAGTTTTTCCAATTACGACTTAATCAATGCTCGTGCCAAATTTCACGTTTCTATGACACCGGAAAGTGAGAAAATTAGATTCCGTACGTAAAATTTGGACGCTAATTCTTTTGCGCATAGATTGAATAATCGAGTTGGGACCTATTAACTTTTCCTATTTATGACATTTTAAGTTTCTATGACATTGGGAAGTGAGAGATTTAGATTATGTACGTAAAATTTCTACGCAAATTCTTTTGTGCTAGAATTGAATAATCGAGTTGGGACCCATTAGCTTTTCCTATTTTGGAGATAATCTATGTTTGTGCCAAAATTCATGTTTCTACGACATCGGGAAGTTGGAGAACTTTTGGCGAGTCGGTGAGTGAGTCAGTGAGGGCTTTCGTCTTTATATATATAAAGATGTGCTTATATTGTGGTCAGCTGAAACTGAAAATGGCCGCAGCACACACATGTACCTCAAGGCAGAGGGAGGAATTATAAACTATTCAGTAGATGCTTCTCACCCGGTTCTGGATCCCGTACCGGTAAACGTTCAGTAATCCATGTATAAATGAAACAGCATCAGAGGAAATCTTCCTCACTTGATTTCACCTTTATTGTGCCCAGCAAAATGACAACGTTTCGACCGCAGTGTGCGCGGTCTTTGTCAAGTCCATAAACCCATATACAATACACCCCCTATTTATACCAAACACAAAGTCCAATTACAAACATGATCGTTAAAAACAGGCGTACCTGAAATGCAATGGATGCCCTCATAGGAGCACTGAATGGAGGATGCAGGTGTCTCCACCCCCAGGAGTAAAGTATGGATCAAGCCATCCAGCCATGTATTCCAAATCAGCGGCGCCTAACGCTTACTAGAGCGCGTGCGTGGGATCCAAATAGAATCTCGCGGCCATTCCCCTGTCAGTAATGAGCTGCGGGGAATGGCGTGAATTCAAGTAAGGAAGATTTCCTCTGATTCCGTTTCATTTATACATGGATTACTTCTATTGTGGTCAGGTACCCCTGAATCCTTTGTCAACTCTGAGAAATCACTGTTCATACAGGTTTAAAAAAATAAATAAATAAATAAAAAATCCATGATCTTGATTTTCAATGACGGGACTCGAAATACACTGCGCAACCAAAGGCTGGATTCAGACGAACGTATATCGGCTCGGTTTTCACGCCCAGCCGATATACGTCGTCTCTCTCTGCAGTGGGGGAGCCTGGAAGAGCCAGGAGCAGTGCTCGGAGCTCCCGCCCCCTCTCTGCCTCCTCTCCGCCCCTCTGCACTATTTGCAATTGGGAGAGGCGGGGCTAATTCTCGAAACTTGGCCCCGCCTTCTTTCAGTGCAAATAGTGCAGAGGGGCAGAGAGGAGGCAGAGGGGGTGGGAGCTCAGTTCCTGCTCCTGGCTCTTCCATCCTTCCCCCCCTCCCCTGCAGATGAGGACACCGTATATCGGCTTGGCGTGGAAACTGAGCCGATACACAGTCGTCTGAATCCACCCAAAGGTTTATTGTTTTTTTATGTTTTACATACAAAAATAATGAGAGACACCCTGCTAAGTCAAGCTACTTCCAGTTAAATCATTTTTTATTTTTTAAATAAAAAAATCCCCAACCATGAGAGGCCGGCGGAGAACAAAACTTCAATGCACTTTAAAAACCTGACATTTTTTTTGTACTTTTAAGACTGAGTATTTAGATTCTTGTGTTTTTTTAGTTATATTTATCCAAAAAATGTCTTTATTCCTTTGGCCCATAGGGTTAATACAATACTGGATTGTCTTTTGGACAAACAACTAAAACACACAAGAATCTCAGAAATTATTATATAAATATAGATTTCTTTTTGCAAAATGGAATTTTTCTTCTAAAGCTCTAAGTTGAGGTTTTTGAAAGTTCGTGACAAAATCAGAAAATGCCATATTTCCAGGATTTCCATGACGCGTATGAACCCCATGAATGCCAACAATCTTAGTTTGTCCTTTACACTGGAAATACATAAAAAAAGACAACTTGAATTTTTTTGGCCCTAACTATTAGGCTGGATTCAGACGACCGTATATCGGCTCAGTTTTCACGCCCAGCCGATATACGGTGTCCTCATCTGCAGGGGGGGGGGGGGATGGAAGAGCCAGGAGCAGGAACTGAGCTCCCGCCCCCTCTCCACTATTTGCAATGAAAGGAGTCGGGACGGGGGCGGGGCCAAGTTACGAGAATTAGCCCCGCCCCTGTCCCGCCTCTCCTCATTGCAAATAGTGCAGAGGGGCGGAGAGGAGGCAGAGAGGGGACGGGAGCTCAGAGCACTGCTTCTGGCTCTTCCAGGCTCCCCCCCCCCCTGCAGAGAGAGAGACGACGTATATCGGCCAGCGTGAAAACAGAGCCGATAAACGTTCGTCTGAATCTAGCCTCATGAAAAGGTCCAGCCCATCGAAAACCCACTGCTACCAATAGCTTGCTGCGATGGGATAGTTACCATACAAAAGCCTCATGTAGGCCAGTTCTGCGCTTTAGGAGGAACTGTTTTTGCAGGATCAAGAATTTGAAACAATAGGATGACATATGGCCATCAGATTTCAAAATAGGGGTTATCTTCGGAAAAGGACACAGACTTAAAGATGGTCTTGTCCACAGTAAGCTAGCATCCATGGCTAGTGGTACTCTGTGGTTAAACTGCTCTCTTCCACCAGGCCCGTACAAATCTGCAGGCTGTAAAATATGTCAAAAAGAGCAGTTTTTACTATTGTCATAACAGGTTAGGGAGCACGTTATCAGGCGGGGTACAGGGGGGGTTGGTTTAGGGGATATGGTATGCCTCCCTGAAGAAATGCATTTCTAGAGTTCAGTTTTGGGAGTCAGGGATTGCGCACATAGTTTTGGGTAGCGCATTCCAGAGGACTGGTGCTGCTCCGAAGTCTTGGAGGTGAGAATTAGAGGTTCGAATTAAAGTGGCACTCAGTCTGATTTCATTAGCGGAACGGAGGGTGTGGACTGAGCGGTGGGTTGAGATGAGGGAGGCAATGTAGGGCGGCGCGGCACTGTGGAGGGCTTTATGGATGAAGGTGGCGAGTTTGAATTGTATTCTGTATTTAACGGGCAGCCAGTGCAGTGACTGGCACAGGGCAGAGGCGTCCGAGTAGCGGCTGGACAGGAAGAGGAGCCTGGCTGTCCCATTTAGGATGGATTGGAGAGGGTAGAGTCTGGTGCAGGGGAGGCTGATCAGCAACGAGTTGCAATAATCGAGCCGGGAGTGGATAAGGGCAACAGTGAGCGTTTTCAGCGCGTCCGCGGTGAGAAAAGAGCGGATTCTTGTGAGGTTATTGAGGTGCAGCTGACATGTTCAGGCCAGAGATTGGATGTAGTGGGCAAAGGAGAGATCGGAGTCGAATATAACCCCAAGGCAGCGGGCGTGCTGTGAGTTAAGGTGCCACACAATGAGATAGAGATGTCAGGAGGAGGTCGGTTAGTAGAGGGCAGAAACACCAGGTGGTCAGTTTTAGAGAGGTTTAGTTATAGGTAGAGAGGACATAGGGTTAGAGACAGCGGACAGACAGTCGGTGAGGTTTTAGAGGAAAGGTGCAGAGATGTCATGGGAAGAGGTGTATAGCTTGGTGTCGTCAGCGTAGAGGTGGTATTGGAGGCCAAAACTCCTGATGGTTTGTCTGATAGGGGCTGTGTAGATGGGGGCCGAGGACTGAACCCTGGGGGACCCCAAGAGCAAGGGGAAGAGGAAAAGTGGGGGACCGAGCCATGAAGGGACCCCAACAGCAAGGGCAAGAGGAGGGGAGGGGGCCGAGGACTGAGCCCTGGAGGTCCCCAACAGCAAAGGAAAGAGGATGGGAGGTAGAGCCAGCAAAGGAAACGCTGAATGAGCAGTAAGATAGGTAGGTCATGTAACAATCATCACTCATTATTGGGCGTTTGAACAAATTTTGTGCATTGATAGTTACGTGTAAAAGGGCCTTTAAAGTTTAAATTCTCTGCAATATCCACTCCATCCAAATCGTGGGTTGACTGTGTAATGCGACAGATCCTCCAGAACAAAACATGACGTTTGTAACCCAGCTCTTTATCTAGCCAGGAATATCCTGAGCAGGGAAAGGGTCTTCCAGTAAGAGGCCTATTTTTTATTTATTTATTTATTTTTTAATTACCCTGGATAGAGAAAAATGGATAGATTACTTGGGGTCTAACTGTTGGGACCCCTGCAACATAAGCCGCTGCCAGAAGTGTCTGCTAGCGGCTTGACTCCTCTTTGAGATAGGCATATTTATGGGCACATAGTTGTGGGAGAACAAAGGTGGTTCTGACAACCGGTATTAAAGTGGCCCCCCAGTCCTGGATATGCACGGACCACCTCTTCTGCCGTCCTCCCCTTTTGGTTTAGCAAAGTCTAATGTAACTTTGTTTCCGTCAATCTCCCCATCCTCCATTGCTTCTTTTGCAGCTTTAGCATCTTCGGCTGTAGAGAATTCTACAAAACCAAACCTGCAAGGAGACACAACATTAAGGCTAGGGGCACACACTACCAGACTGCATGGGGTCCGTGTTAACCCTTGGACAGCACACAGACACATTATAGGCCTATGTGACTATGCACAAACAGACTGCCTATAAACTTACGGCAGGTCCTATTCCTGGCAGTTTTAAGGATGACAAATAGCACAATGACAAGGAATGTCATATCTTGTGCCTAAGAGACAACACACAGACTAGTGTCCGTGTGCTCTCCGATACGAGCTGCGCCCAACCCGCACTCACAGCTAGTGTGGTGGAGGCCTTAATGATTGAGGGCACACTCAGCTAGTGTGGTGGAGGCCCTAATGATTGAAGGCACACTCACAGCTAGTGTGGTGGAGGCCCTAATGATTGAAGGCACACTCACAGCTAGTGTGGTGGAGGCCTAAATGATTGAAGGCACACTCACAGCTAGTGTGGTGGAGGCCTAAATGATTGAAGGCACACTCACAGCTAGTGCGGTGGAGGCCTTAATGATTGAAGGCACACTCACAGCTAGTGCGGTGGAGGCCTTAATGATTGAAGGCACACTCACAGCTAGTGTGGTGGAGGCCTAAATGATTGAAGGCACACTCACAGCTAGTGTGGTGGAGGCCTAAATGATTGAAGGCACACTCACAGCTAGTGTGGTGGAGGCCTAAATGATTGAAGGCACACTCACAGCTAGTGTGGTGGAGGCCTTAATGATTGAAGGCACACTCACAGCTAGCGTGGTGGAGGCCTAAATAAATGAAGGCAAGCTCACAGCTAGTGTGGTGGAGGCCTAAATGATTGAAGGCACACTCACAGCTAGTGTGGTGGAGGCCTAAATGATTGAAGGCACACTCACAGCTAGTGTGGTGGAGGCCTTAATGATTGAAGGCACACTCACAGCTAGTGTGGTGGAGGCCCTAATGATTGAAGGCACACTCACAGCTAGTGTGGTGGAGGCCTAAATGATTGAAGGCAAGCTCACAGCTAGTGCGGTGGAGGCCTAAATGACTGAAGGCACACTCACAGCTAGTGTGGTGGAGGCCTAAATGATTGAAGGCACACTCACAGCTAGTGTGGTGGAGGTGAAAAGACAACCAATGTTTTACTTTTATTCTAGTTAGCATGTTGCACTGAAGCATTTCAAACCTCACTTGAAGGACTTAAAAGCCAAGAGTGCCTTTTATTTTCATTCTTCTTGCGCGAATCCATCTACAGCCACAAAAATACCGGCTGCACGGAGCTCAATCAGAGAGTTTCGGACCAACTTTGCAATTTTTCCCCAAGACAATGAATTGCACACATCTGATATTCGACCCCAGCTCTTACCCCAAGGATGCGCCAGTGTCTTTGTCTGTTACTATTCTTGCACTAACAGATCCGCCAAATGCTTCCCTTAAGGTCTCCTCAGTTGTGTCCTCAGAAAGACCTCTGACATACAGCGTTTTTAATGGCGTTGATCCTAAAACAGTTCAGGAAGATGAGTGAGCACACAAGTCCACATTAGAACAAACCAGTTAGGGTACGAGTACATGAGCACCAGGGGTGGTTGCCAACTACCAGCTGAATGTACAAGTCCGGATGCAGCGTGGCAACTCCAGCTAAATCCCAAGTCTTGGTGGTGCTCATGCAGTAGCACCCTTACCAGGATTAAGACACACAATGCCTACAGCTGGATCAGTACTTGACTATCTAGAGATAAAAAAAAGTTCTCATCAGAAGTTCAGACGGCTTCATCATCATTTCCAGCACAAGACTGTCAGTTTTTTTGGGTAAGGGAGGAGAAAAGAAAGAAGATCTTCATACCTTTTCCACCTTGAGAGTCTACTCCTTGGCTGAACTCAATCAGTATTGACCTGCCTGCAATCTCTGTGGCATTATAAGATTCTAGGGCTTCCTTTGCTTCTTCTGCAGATGAAAATTCAACAAAAGCATATCTGGGAATAAAAGAAAAAAAGGTTCAATGACCTTGTGGTCAATAGTCCCATGGTCCCTACCCAGATCTCCCATGGTCCCTACCCAGATCTCCCATGGTCCCTACCCAGATCTCCCATGGTCCCTACCCAGATCTGAACATCTTCTGCCTCCCAAGCAGTAACGGCCATCCACCCCATCAGGCGAGGCTTACCCCATGGGCTTTCCTTGCTTATTTTGTGAAATTTTAATGGATATTGCCTTCTCAAACACTTCCTGTAAACGGTCTTCGGTCGCGCTGACTGCCAGGTTTCTTACGGCAAGCACCTTGCAGTCGTCTAGAAAAAAGAAACAATTCTCATGCAAGCAGACATTTACATTAAGGGCAATACATCTCTTTCACGTTTTTCACTTCCATGACTTCCTTAACAGCGGTCAGCATATTTTTCATTAGCCTTTCAGATGTGCGTGAAGTCCAGCGTTAAATGGAATCATTGTAAACTAAATCAGTCAGCTGAATCACAACTTCACCATCCAAATCGATTTCTACATAAGTACTCAGATTCTCTCATTGGCCGTCATGTCAGCCACTAAACCAGTGGATCAAACTGAGATACTTTACCGACAAGTAAGAAACTAGCCAACCCCGCTGCCTCCTGCAAGGAATTAAACCACAGGGAGAAGATAGAAATGGTCAACTATTGGTTCACATAGTGTCCTATAGACTCACCTCCCACCAATCCTCTTCTGCATCCAGAAAACTGACTCTTCTCACCAGTATAATCTATGAATATGAAGCGACCTTCGATCTCTGTACCTTGCTTGTCTACAAGGGCTGCATCAGCCTCGGCTTCGGTGCTGAAGTCCACATAAGCAATCCTATATGAGAACAGAGAATTACGTATTCACACAATGACCAAGTCGTCAACAGCTGCTCACTAATTATTAGGAAATTATAGTACCAGTGTTTCTGGTGGCATAATGCGTCACAGAGCTGTACAACATGGTACATCCATCCTGACCCCCACACATCACACACACAGCTCTACTCCATCCATCCTGACCCCCACACATCACACACAGCTCTACTCCATCCATCCTGACCCCACACATCACACACAGCTCTACTCCATCCATCCTGATCCCCACACATCACACATACAGCTCTACTCCATCCATCCTGACCCCCACACATCACACACAGCTCTACTCCATCCATCCTGACCCCACACATCACACACAGCTCTACTCCATCCATCCTGACCCCACACATCACACACAGCTCTACTCCATCCATCCTGACCCCCACACATCACACACACAGCTCTACTCCATCCATCCTGACCCCCACACATCACACACAGAGCTCTACTCCATCCATCCTGACCCCTCCACACATCACACACACAGCTCTACTCCATCCATCCTGACCCCCACACATCACACACAGCTCTACTCCATCCATCCAGACCCCCACACATCACACACACAGCTCTACTCCATCCATCCTGACCCCCACACATCACACACACAGCTCTACTCCATCCATCCTGACCCCCACACATCACACACACAGCTCTACTCCATCCATCCTGACCCCCACACATCACACACAGTTCTACTCCATCCATCCTGACCCCCACACATCACACACAGTTCTACTCCATCCATCCTGACCCCCACACATCACACACACAGCTCTACTCCATCCATCCTGACCCCCACACACACCGCTCTACTCCATCCATCCTGACCCCCACACATCACACACAGCTCTACTCCATCCATCCTGACCCCCACACATCACACACACAGCTCTACTCCATCCATCCTGACCCCCACACATCACACACAGCTCTACTCCATCCATCCTGACCCCCACACATCACACACACAGCTCTACTCATCCATCCTGTCCCCACACATCACACACACAGCTCTACTCCATCCATCCTGACCCCCACACACACCGCTCTACTCCATCCATCCTGACCCCCACACATCACACACACAGCTCTACTCCATCCATCCTGACCCCCACACAGCTCTACTCATCCATCCTGTCCCCACACATCACACACACAGCTCTACTCCATCCATCCTAACCCCCACACATCACACACACCGCTCTACTCCATCCATCCTGACCCCCACACATCACACACACCGCTCTACTCCATCCATCCTGACCCCCCACACATCACACACACAGCTCTACTCCATCCATCCTGACCCCCACACATCACACACACAGCTCTACTCCATCCATCCTAACCCCCACACATCACACACACCGCTCTACTCCATCCATCCTGACCCCCACACATCACACACACCGCTCTACTCCATCCATCCTGACCCCCCACACATCACACACACAGCTCTACTCCATCCATCCTGACCCCCACACATCACACACACAGCTCTACTCCATCCATCCTGACCCCCACACATCACACACACAGCTCTACTCCATCCATCCTGACCCCCACACATCACACACACAGCTCTACTCCATCCATCCTATCCCCCACACATCACACACAGCTCTACTCCGTCCATCCTGACCCCCACACATCACACACAGCTCTACTCCATCCATCCTGACCCCCACACATCACACACAGCTCTACTCCATCCATCCTGACCCCCACACATCACACACACAGCTCTACTCCATCCATCCTGACCCCCCACACATCACACACACAGCTCTACTCCATCCATCCATCCTGACCCCCATACATCACACACACAGCTCTACTGCATCCATCCATCCTGACCCCCACACATCACCCACACAGCTCTACTCCATCCATCCTGACCCCCACACATTACCCACACAGCTCTACTCCATCCATCCTGACCCCCACACATCACACACACAGCTCTACTCCATCCATCCTGACCCCCACACATCACACACACAGCTCTACTCCATCCATCCTGACCCCCACACATCACACACACAGCTCTACTCCATCCATCCTGACCCCACACATCACACCCACACAGCTCTACTCCATCCATCCTGACCCCCCACACCACACCCACACAGCTCTACTCCATCCATCCTGACCCCCCACACATCACACACACAGATCTGCTACATCCATCCTGACCCCCACACATCACACACAGCTCTACTCCATCCATCCTGACCCCCACACATCATACACACAGCTCTACTCCATCCATCCTGACCCCCACACATCATACACACAGCTCTACTCCATCCATCCTGACCCCCACACATCACACACACAGCTCTACTCCATCCATCCTGACCCCCACACATCACACACACAGCTCTACTCCATCCATCCTGACCCCCACACATCACACACAGCTCTACTCCATCCATCCTGACCCCCACACATCACACACACAGCTCTACTCCATCCATCCTGACCCCCACACATCACACACAGCTCTACTCCATCCATCCTGACCCCCACACATCACACACACAGCTCTACTCCATCCATCCTGACCCCCACACATCACACACATAGCTCTACTCCATCCATCCTGACCCCCACACATCACACACACAGCTCTACTCCATCCATCCTGACCCCCACACATCACACACAGCTCTACTCCATCCATCCTGACCCCCACACATCACACACACAGCTCTACTCCATCCATCCTGACCCCACACACATCACACACAGCACATCTCACACACACAGCTCTACTACATGCATCTTGATTCCCGAGACAATCTTGACTCCTCCCACAGCAGGGCGAGCAACGATGTCACCAGATGCGAAGCACTCACATACATACTCGCTGACAAGTGGTCGTTAGCAGTTTGATTAGGCTTATAGCCAATTGTAATTCAAGCAGAATATAGAAATGCAGATATACAAAACTGTAGGAATATTTCTACATCCGTGTAGAAGCACATTTATCATCTGTTCAAAAGTGTGACTTTAGGATTAATTACAATTACAGTAAGTTTTAGATTTCACCACAAACCTAATTAGTTTAATATATTCAATGAGAATGAACTCACCCTTTACCAACAGGAAGGCGAATGTCTTTGGCATTTCCAAAGATCTCCTGTAGTCGTTCTTTGACGCCTGCGCTGTTGGGTAGGTTCTTCACAAACAGAGTTCGTGCGGCCTTCTCTGCCAACAACATTTGTGAGAACGCAAAATCAGTTAGGTGTAAAGACTGCGAACAGCGGGCGTACATCGTTAGCGCAATAAATCCAATATTCAGGAATAGATCATCAGATTGCCCGAGGAATACTCCGGGTCATGCAAACAGTTCTAATTGCCAAAGGCAAAAAAGTCCCCATTTTGGCCAACGGCCAAAAGCCTATGTAGGGATTAAAAATCAGCACCAAACCCTATTAAAATCTCATCTACAGCCGCTAGAGATGAGCGAGTATACTCGCTAAGGCACATTAGAGACGAGCGGGGAGATACTCGGCTAAGGCACTACTCGCTCGAGTAAAGATTTGGGGGCCGGCACGGGTGACAGAGAGAGAGATCTCCCCTCCGTTCCTCCCCGCCCCCCGCCGGCCCCCGAATCTTTAGAGATGAGCGGGGAGATACTCGGCTAAGGCACTACTCGCTCGAGTAAAGATTTGGGGGCCGGCACGGGTGACAGAGAGAGAGATCTCCCCTCCGTTCCTCCCCGCCCCCCGCCGGCCCCCGCATCTTTAGAGACGAGCGGGGAGATACTCGGCTAAGGCACTACTCGCTCGAGTAAAGATTTGGGGGCCGGCACGGGTGACAGAGAGAGAGATCTCCCCTCCGTTCCTCCCCGCCCCCCGCCGGCCCCCGCATCTTTAGAGACGAGCGGGGAGATACTTGGCTAAGGCACTACTCGCTCGAGTAAAGATTTGGGGGCCGGCACGGGTGACAGAGAGAGAGATCTCCCCTCCGTTCCTCCCCGCCCCCCGCCGGCCCCCCGAATCTTTAGAGACGGGCGGGGAGATACTCGGCTAAGGCACTGTTCGCTCGAGTAATGTGCCTTAGCGAGTAGACTCGCTCTTCTCTAATAGCCACCCAACATGTTTTGCTTTGCGGTGTCCTCAGGGGGAGCAACGAGCAGGGCTTTAGGGAGTGTTCCCCCCAAGGAAGCCATAAGGCGAAACATGTTGGTATAGGTCAGGAATAGTTGATCGGCTGGTGTCGGGTCCTGGGGCCCTAAAAAAGGAGCTTAGTGGGCGCGTGCGCCACAAATACACATAGGTTCGACCTGAAGCAGCGGAAATGCTTGTGCCGACCTCTGTGTAGTGGCTGGCGCTGGTAAATGCAGGTACGGCTCTCACTGAAAGGAAAATGCTTACCACCAGCGGCTCTCTGCAGAGAACCTGAACCAATTAAGAGGAAGTCCCTTAGAGATTCCTTGAAAAACGGCACTCGCATCTCGGGACTTTAACCCCAGGAACTGAGTCCATGGATGCCTGTACCGGCCAAGCTAAGAGTCTGCCGTATCTGGGAAGTTTATAGATAGTAGGGTGGGGGGTAAGGTAGCGTGAGACCTCAGAGAGTGCAGGCGCCTGACTGTCATTTGTGAGTCACGTGACTCAACAACTCTGACCCGTGAGTCGTAATGGGTATGTGTAGGTTGTAGCCTTGCAGGCAGGGAGATTTAAGCTCCTTGGTCTTCTTATAGCCATAGTCGTCGTCTACAGGCCGGGTCTGATGCTCCTCCATGGACTCCAGGAATCCGTCATGTGTGCCCCTCGACCAAATGACTAGCTCTTCCAAATTACAGGTCAAATCGACTCTGTCTATCCATTGAGTCAGGGAGGGTGGGGGTTTTGGAGCCACAGAAGAGGGATAAGTGCTTTTGCAGCGTCGATTAAGTACGCAATCGGTTTCTGTTTTAGAGGATGGAAGCCTGATGAGGGTCTCCATAGAAATATAATCTCTGGAGTGATCTGAAAGTTAGGAGAGAGCTTCCGTAGGGTCGCCTCAATTCCCTGCCAGAAGGAAGTCACAGACGGGCACTCCCACCAAATGTGAAGGTAAGAGCCTATGCCCACTTCCCATCTCCAGCAATTGTGATGAGGAGCGAGTTTATGATCAAATAGCCACTGAGGCGTCCTGTACCAACGGACTAAAAGTTTATAGTGGGCCTCCTGTGAGATACTGCATGGAGATAGACCGTAGGCCGTTTTTAGAATGAAGCCGATATTATTCGGTGGTAGACTAATACCAGGAGGTTATAAAGGCTGGTCTGGAAAATTGTGTGGGGGCCATGAATGGTCTACGGAGAAATGACATTTTCCTGGATGTGCGTTTGCCATTTCCCAGGGTTTCTTCAAACTTTGAGAGAAGCCTTGTAGATGCATTTGATTTGTAGAAGTCTCCTACCACACCCCTTACATGTGCTTTCTTTAGGAAGGAGAGGGACTGTTCAGGGAGGAGGGACTGGAGGGCCCCCTCTGGACCCTGGTGTGCGAGTGCCTGAAGGCCTCAAAATGTTCTGGCTGTAAACTTGGACCAAAGGCTGACCAGGCATGGGGCTCCGGGAGAGCCCAAAATAACTTCCCTATCCGATTCGTCCAGAGAAGGAATGGAAACAAAAGTCCTCAGCGCAATTGTTTAGGAACTCCAGCAAATGCTCTGCTGACGCAAGGCACCCGTCACACCAGGCTGAAGAAAGGCACGTCAGCCGAAGAGAGTATTTTATTTTGCCAAACGGGACACTGGAGGATGCGCTGCTGGGGACAACCACTGGTGGTTGGGGTGTCGGCTGGCTAAAAGGATGCAAGCCATCTCAAATCTTAAATGTAAGATTATGCACTGTGTGCAGGAAAGAGGTTACAGTGCTGGAGGGGTTCAAAGAAGGGCAACTAAACTAATACATGGAATGACGGGACTGGAATACCCAGAGAGGCATCAAAACTGGGATTATTTACCCTGGAAAAAAGACGGCTAAGAGGCGACCAAATAACTGTGTATAAGTACATGAGGGGACAATACAAGGATCTCTGCCAGGATCTGTTTACACCCAGGACTGCGACGGTAACAAGAGGACATCCGCTATGTCTAGAAGAAGGCAGGTTTCATCACCAACACAGAAGGGGGTTCTTTACTGTAAGAGCAGTGAGACTGTGGAACTCTCTGCCGGAGGAAGTGGTGATGGCAAAATCCATAGAGGAGTTTAAGAGGGGACTGGATGCCTTTCTAGTGCAGAAGGATATTACAGGATATAAATTTTAGGTGACCGGCGGGTTTTTGATCCGGGTCTTACAGCAGGCTGAACTAGATGGACATTGTCTTCATTCGGCCCAACATACCATGTAACTCTTCGGTTTAGCAAAGCATTCGGCTCCACTGTTGGACCAGAGCTTTTCGCATTGTATCTGCGGAGGAAGGATACTTGGAGAACGCTCTGGGAGTGCGTTAGGAGGCAGCTCTGAATTTACTGAGTACGCCTTATAGCAACAATGCGGCTATCCACAAAGTGGAAGATTTGTGGTCCGTTCTGCAGTCAAATTAGGGTCAGCAGGGAAAGAGGTCATGATCGAACGACGTCCACATTGAGACGGCTGTCTGAACTAGCTGTCCAGTCTTTCTAGAAAGAATTAGATGCCATTTTGGTTCTGAGACCGCCTGCAAGAGGGATTGGGCCCATACTGGTTCAGTGTCTTATAGGGCTGCCCGGAGGACTGGCAGACTGATCTAAGGCCATGTGGCTGCCTGTTGGAGGATTGAACCACCGACTAACGAGTACAGTGGCACAGCAGGGGGTCCGGAAAAATATTCACTCATTTACTTACCTACTCTGCAAAGTGTAATGATGCTGGAGGAGGTTCCCTCATATCCAGCAGTGAACGCCATCTATTCGCTGACCTACCGGGGTGTGTTCTGGGATGGGGAACCCTATGGCTAGTGGGTCATGATCAAACAGAATTGATTGTCCTCCTCCAAGAAGAATAGGGAGGCACGACAACTTGCCATCTTCCCTCCTCGTTGGGGGAACAGGGAGAGTCCTGCCTGCCCAGTGTTTCCCACATCCATTTGGTTCTGAAGACTGTTGACTTAAAAGGTCTGCCTCCTGCAGACACAAAGCTAAAAACGGAGTAGCTGGTGCCTGCAGGAATGTTATAGCTAGTAGGAGGAGTTAACACTTCTCTGCTTAGTTTCGCCTCCTAGTGGCAAAAGCTATACCCACAGTCTATAGCGGTGCTCCCCAATGATACAGATGAGAAAAAGGCCCAATAAAATGCTTTACGGTAACAAAAAAAAAAAATTAAGTTTAAGCTCCGCCCTTTAGTTTTCCAGTAACAAAAATAGATAAAAGACAATTAGTAATCGCACATCGGTACAGGTCCAGACCTAAAAATATTGGATTTATCCTGTTCATTGAACGATATACAGACAGAAAAAAAATCTAACTCATGAAAGGTGGAAGAAAGAAAAACACGACAAAACCAAACCAAATCCCAGCCAGACAAATACCTGCCGCTCCTTCTCTCTTCTGCTTCTTTCTCTTCGGAGCAGCGACATTTATTGGCATTTCTTTTTTGTGTTTTCTAGATTTCTTTACAGTTTCTAAATGGAAAGAGAAAGTATTTAAAATAAAAACTAAAGACAAATCGTCGTCATCCTCCCGTTTACAGGAGGAGCCACTTCCAAAAACGGATCTACCGTGAAACTTATATATTTTGTTATCAAACTCAAACCCCACAGTTACCCAGTGATTACAACAGGGGGTGAAGGATCTGGATTGCAGCCATGTCTACAAACAAGAACTTAATGGCGAGCTGATAAGAAGAGCCACCAGCTACATCAGCGGCCACAGAGCCCCTCCGCCAGCCGCCGCCAGAGCCCCTCCGCCAGCCGCCACAGGGCCCCTCCGCCAGAGCCCCTCCGTGAGCCGCCGCCAGAGTCCCTCCGCCAGCCGCCACAGGGCCCCTCCGCCAGCCGCCGCCAGAGTCCCTCCGTTTATCCAGTCTAGTGAGCTCCATAAGGGCCACATGCCAGCTCCCTTCTGCAGTCGGTACAATCAGTACAGATCGTTTGTCAGGTTTTACTACCTTTACAAGAGGTTGAAGACCAATAACACTGGTTTCTTTCCCATCGATGGAGCTCTGCGAGAGCTTTTGTGGGAGGAGCTGCAGTTTTTTTTCTATTGGTGCCATTTTGGGACACACAACTTGATATCCTAAGGCCTCATGTCCACCGGGGGAAAAAAAATCAGGCCCGCCGCGGATTCTTCATGCAGAATCCCGCAGCGGGTCCCTCCTTTCCCGCGGACATGAGGCCTAAAAAGATTTACTTACCTGTCCGAACGCTGCGGATCTTCCCTCCATCGCGGCCGGATCTTCTTTCTTCGGCCCGGTGGATGTGCTCGGCAGACATTCTGATACGGGTGTGCCACAGATCCGGACGGCTTCCATAGGCCTCAATAGAATCCTGCGGAAGGTATCCCCGCGGTAGACCCGCACTAAAATGGAGCATGGTGCAGGTGTTTTCCCGCACACGCAATCCGTGCCTGAAGGGAAAATGACATCCGCAGGTATTTAACTACCTGCGGGTATCCAATGTATCCCTATGGGGCGCGGATCACGCTGCGGATTTTATTTTAGCCCTGGACATGAGGCCTAAGACTAATGAATCCAGCCAAACTAATATAATTATGTAATCAATAGGAAAAACATATCGTGCCATTAACTTTGTACCGAGACAGCAGCCTCACTGCAACGCATCGGTGTGCCCCATCGTGTCACGGGGAGGACAGTGCCGATAGTGATCATGCAGGGGGTACCCCTCTAGCATAGCTGGATGCTGTGGCATCTAAAAGGATTCAACTGCCAGGACTCGGCTGCATAGCTCAGTTACAGCTGCTCCGTATACACGTACTAGCTGATATACCCGGCTTCGCCCGAGTTAATTTGATACAGGTGTTGTTCACGCAGAAAAATGTATCAAGTCATGGTTACTTCAGAGGAACAAAATATGTACACATAGAGGAGCGTTAGATTCTTCTCAGGCTGCATGTACCGATGTCCCTCTGCAGAATGTGCCTCCAGATCAGAGGGCCCCTTTTTGGAATCTGAGAGCAGGTATAATGCATTGGGTAGTCCAACTACCATTGTACTATGGGGATTAGGTAGTTTGAAGATTGCATCAGCCAACTACCTAGTGCGCATAATGCATTAGTAGTGTTAGACCCTCACCTATGAGCTATACCAGCTCTCCGATTGGCCAGCTCTGGGTAATCAGAGAGCAGTGAAGAAACAGTCTGCCTGACGTAGTTAGGAAACTGCAGTGACCATTTTGGTGGTCAGTGAACTGGCAGATCACTGCAGGGGATACACCCTCCCCTCCCCCGGTGGTCACAAAAAATCTGTCTGCTCTCCTGTTGGGTCTATTTTAGTGCATATAAAGTGTGATTGTTCCCAGCAAGAGGAATCAAGACATCTTGTAGATATGATACCGTTTAATGGCTAACAGGAATACATGATGTTACAGAGAGCCTTCCAGCCTCCTCAGGCATAATGGAACAGGTCTAAAGACGGGCGCAGACACCATGAGCTTCATTTACACTTGGATGAATACCAGCAAACACAGACCATGGCCATATACTTACTGACTACGGAGGGCAGATAGCTGCATCGTCTCACCATGCAGGCAGCAGACTACCAAATGAGGGAGCCAATTACACCTGTGAGGGACACCGATGAGACAGCCGCTCACACAGCCTCTTAATATAGAGTGAGTGGCCGTCTCATCACGGGTGTAATTAGCTCCCTCATTTGGTGGTCTGCTACCTGTATGATGCGGGGATGCAGCTATCGGCCCTCCGTACTCAGTAAGTATATGGCCGTGTACGGTGATTGTTTTATATTGCCACGTATGGATGACTCCCAGAGACCAGCGCAGATTCCGTGGCGATGCTAAACCAGATGATTACCTTCGGCTCCTTCTCTCTTCGGTTTCTCTGCAGCAGCGACATTTATCGCCGTTTCTTTTTTGCGTTTTCCGGATTCCTTTACAGTTTCTAAATGGAAGAAGAAAGTATTAAAAATAAAATAAAAAAGCAAAGACAAATCGCCGCCCTGTGCTGATTCCGCGGGTGACACTGAATACTCGCGGCTCGTCTCACTTTATAACAGTTTGGACGTGCCGTAATATTACTAGTCGACTGGTTTGGGGCGATGTAACGCTTAAATCTCGACCCCCCCCCCCTCGCACTTTTTACTGTGATACTAATTGCGGTACAGCACTCCCGTTGTATTCAATGGGACCGCTCAATGAATGGCTGATTGGTGCATTGAGCACCGGCTCCGATTGGCTGAGCCAGTGAGCGAGAACCAATCAGAGCAATGCTGGAGGTAAGGTTCTCAAACCCAGTTACCAGTAATAGATGCTCCATCTGCACTGACAAGCGCACGGGAAGCCTACAGCAGCGCCGGGCAGCAGCGGGAGGGACCCGGGCGGCCCCTGGTAGGCGAGTATAGCTTCTTTGGCTGCAATTTCAGCTGTGCTGAAGATGCAGCCAAAACATTGTCAAGAATGCATGACAGCACCGCTGAACCCGCAGGAAGTGAGGGCGGCCTTCCTTCTGTAAGAACGCTGCTGAACCTGCAGGAAGTGAGGGCGGCCTTCCTTCTGTAAGAACGCCGCTGAACCCGCAGGAAGTGAGGGCGGCCTTCCTTCTGTAAGAACGCCGCTGAACCCGCAGGAAGTGAGGGCGGCCTTCCTTCTGTAAGAACGCCGCTGAACCCGCAGGAAGTGAGGGCGGCCTTCCTTCTGTAAGAACGCCGCTGAACCCACAGGAAGTGAGGGCGGCCTTCCTTCTGTAAGAACGCCGCTGAACCCACAGGAAGTGAGGGCGGCCTTCCTTCTGTAAGAACGCCGCTGAACCCGCAGGAAGTGAGGGCGGCCTTCCTTCTGTAAGAACGCCGCTGAACCCGCAGGAAGTGAGGGCGGCCTTCCTTCTGTAAGAACCAGCAAAAGTCGCCATCATATTTGGACTGTACTTCCCTTTGTGACGGTCTTCAGTGACAGATGTCTTGTGTGAGGAACACGGAGTGAGCAGAACCCATTGATGTCAATCGGCTCATTCCCATGAGTATCTTTTCGCATGATGTACAATCACATGATAAAATATACAGCATGACCTTGTTGGGGCGTATTACACACTGCGATAAGCCATGGAAATAGATGGGCGGCACAAATACACAGCGAGTACGCAGGATAGCTGCTTACCTGCACACCATGTCAATGAGCCGTCTATGGGGATTCTCTGCATGCACAAATATGCACTTAAAAACACACCAGAGCGGGCGAAACATGCGGGCAGGACTGAAATGTGCCCACATCCATGAGGGTGAGCCCCAATAGTGACCCCTATAGTTGCCCCAGTAGTAATAGTGACCCCATCAGTGGCCTCAGTGGCCCTACATTGGCACCAGTACTGTTCGTCATAGTAACAGTATCCCCCATAGTGGCCCCAATAGTAGTGTCCTGGATCCTGCCCAACCAGGGGCCATTAGGAACCCTCCCATTGGTTCAGGGATAGGTAAAAAGAACCACGAGCTACATTAGTGGCCACAGGGCCCCTCCGTTTATCTAGTACAGTCAGCTCCATAAGGGCCACATGTCAGCTCCCTTCTGCAGTCGGTACAATCAGTACAGATCGTTTGTCCGGTTTTACTACCTTTACAAGATGTTACAGACCAATAAGGTTAGGTTCACACGGGGTGGATTTGCCGCAGCAGATCCGCCCGCAGCCGCTAATCTCGGGATTAGCCAGCCATGTGGACGAGATTTCTCCGAAACCTCGTCCGCACGGGACGGCTAATCCGCTGCGGTAAATCCGGTTGAAACTGCGGCCGCCGCAGCTTCAAAAGATTGAGCATGTCTGTTTACTTTCTTTTTTTTGTTTATTTACATCACGGCCGCGCTCTCCTCTACGGGAGAGCCGGCCGCAACGGAAAAGGATACGGCCGGGCCGCTTCAAAGCCGCCGCGGCTTAAACCACAGCGGTTCTCCCGGCGGAAATCTCGCGGTTTTCGCTGCGACCAAACTGAGATTTCCGACGAAAATACGTCCTGTGTGAACCCTGCCTAACACTGGTTTCTTTCCCATCGATGGAGCTCTGCGAGAGCTTTTGTGGGGCGCGATGCAAGTTTCTTTTTTTTTTTTTTAATTGGGGCCATTATGGGACACAAACAACTTGATATTTTAAGACCAACAGATCCAGCCGAACTAATATTATGGAATCAATAGGAAAACCATATAAACATGATCACCTGGGAGGGCACAGACATGTCACGATTAACAGGACCTAGATAACAACCAGGGAGGGATGAGCATAACCGTAAATAATCAGTCCAGTGACAAGGAGTGTGAAAGTGTAGTGTCTGTAAACTGAGATTAGGGGGCCACCACCGGGCCACCAGGTTACCTCTGCTCTGGGTTTCTCATAATATCCACTGATGTAGAAGCCCCCTCCGAGATTCACACCGTTTCTGATAGAATCACCTTTGATACTAAATTTATATTCTTCTGTGACGCTGGGACTTATAATTGCCTTTCAGTATAATAACTTTCATATGTTATATGTTGTATGTTGCGTCCGTGGCTAGAAAAAAATGCTGTCACAGGCAGTGGATATAAATTCACTGACCCAACCGGTTCAGTTATTACATGTCCTCTGCAACCGTTACCTTCCGAAATGAAGAAATCAGCCAGAGAATCCAGAAACCGGCGTTTAATGGGTCAGAAAAAGCTGGAATGGCATCCGATGGGCCGCCTCGTCAAGGGACAAAATGATGCTGGAGGCCAACGATCAGAGCAGCAGTCATCGAGCCCGACGCTACCATGACATCAGACTACAGCTTTCTCACATGTATACATGACAACGGCGGGGCCCCTGCAGGTATGCGCGACAGCGGCGGAATCCCGCAGCCATGAGGCCAAAAAATGAATTTCACCCACCTCTCCAGATGCAGTGGGGCTCTCCTCCTCCGTCAGGGCCAGATCTTCATTCTTCTGCATGGCGCATGCGCTTTCCCGCGGTCCCACGGCACGGCCGCAGTGTCAGCTGCGTCTGTCGCGGGGCAGATGGCTTCCATTGACTTGTGGAAGCCATCCGTGAGGGAAAACCGCACAAAATGAAGCGCGCTGCGGGCGTTTTCCCACACATGCAATCCCCGCACCGGAGAAAAATGACACCTGCAGGTATTTAAATTAGCTGCGGGTGCCCAAGGGTTCCCTACGGGCGCGGATCGCACGTGCGGGAGACATATGTGTGGATTTTTAAAGTCAATTAATGCCGTGGACCTGAGGCCTTAGTCCGTATATCGGGGGAGCGCAAATGTCTCACTCTTCATGTGGTTACTAATGCCTGGTGTTCGGGCGGCGGACCCTGCTACAGTCAGCAACCGCTAGTGATTTATTACCCTTCTTGGCTCCGGCCGGGGGGGTGGTCTTGGCTGGAGTGGTGGTCTTGGCCGGGGGGGCGGTCTTGGATGGGACGGTGGTCTTGGCTGGAGGGGCGGTCTTCTTATGCAGTTTTTGAACCGGAACCTCCACCTGTTGAAAGAGGAAGCAATGTGAGACCCGGCAGGTCGTCCATGTTGGCCGGCGCTCCAGTAACTCAGCAGCGCCCCGTCCGCATGCACCAGCCATTTTGGATTCAGTGTAAAGTTAGTCTTCGGGGGGCAGCATTAACCCCTTAAGGGCACGGCCGGCTTTGGGCTTTAGGACGCAACGATTTTTGGCGGACTCATCTCCATTTTTCAAAAGCCATACCTTTTTTGCTCCGTCGGCGCGGCCGCACACGGGCAGGTTTTATGCGAGGCGAGCCGTAGTTATCGGCGCCATGTTTGGGTGCGTCGACCGTATTGGGGAACTATAAATGATTTTATGACCGCAGGGAGAGAAAACGCATCGATTGTCAGTTTATTCCTACAGCGTTCAGCACCAAGGACGCGATACGTTATTTCTGCGGTCGCTACGGTTACAATGAGACCAAAATTATTTTTTTGTAGGTTTTTTGACTTTTCTGCAATAAAAAACATTTTTTGGGGATTCTTTTTCCTCCTACATCGCTGCACTCAGAGCGCCAGGACTGTTATTCTCCCGCGGACGGCGGCTGTGGGGGCTGTTTTTTGCGTGACGAGCGCTAGTTTTTAGGGGCACCAGTTTGGGGAACACACAGCTTTTTTAGTTTTTTTTTTTTTTTTTTTTTTTTTTTACACTTTTTGCCATATAGGATCCCTTGTTTGTTAGTTTACACTTTGTCTATCCGTGCAGCGCCTCGCACCGCCTATGATCCAGCATCGCGGGACATCCGTCCTGCCACGCCCCATCGCTTGTACTGGTAATGCCGCACACCCGTATCTGGCATCCAATCACACGGCGGGGATCTGATGCCGTCGCTCCCCCTTTCATGCCATGATCACCGTAGGTCTTGGCATGTAAGCCCCCTGCACACAGGTGAACAATCCCGCGGCGGGATTTCCCGAAGCATTCCCGCCCGTCTGCCGAGGATCGCATTAGATAACGCAGTCCGATTTGTCGTGCCATGCTCTATTTCTGTTCAGGTCTCGCAGAGGCCCGCACAGAGATGCCACTCCCGGCGCCCTCTGCGCCAGCTGGGCGGCGGCCGAAACGTCACAGAGGCGGAGGAGAAGGGGAGACCCGCACTGGTCCCTGCAGGGGTGCGGGTCGGGTCCCGCTGACAGAATTCTCACAGGGGATCCGACCCGGCCGTCTGCAGGCGGCCTAAGGGGTTAACAGCGGGGGCTATTCCGATACACCGCCCCGGCGCTGCCCTCCCGATGCACCCCCGCCGTTGCAGCGAAAGCCGGCCATCGGTAACAGCGCCCCCTGCTGGCGGATGGCGTGGGATCTCTTCTAAACTCGCGCTATCCCCAGGGCGAAAATCCCAGCAAAAAGGCGCGACTTCACAGCGACACGAGATCCCGATGATGCTGCGGCGTTGTCACATGACCACAGAGCTCCACCCCACTGGTGGGATCGTCCTCTCCTTCCACAACCATGTGGTCCTCGTGGACCGTGGCGCAATGCAAGACCCGCTGCCAGCGACCGGCCACAATAAGCTGCCTGGATCCCCCGTTACCGCACGGCGCACAGAGAGAAGACCTGAAATACATAGGTATAACACAGTAATAACCGGCCCGTTACCTTGGCTGACTTCACCATGGCGGCAGGGGATGTGCGAATCACGTGTCAGGAGAGCACGAGGAACCGGAGCCGAAAAGCGAATGGCTGCAAAGGAGCTAGGGAGAAAGCTCCGCCCCTAAGATCCTTAGCGAACGTGTAGCCAATGACAGACGAGGAAGCCGATTTGGAACGCACAGCTCCAACCAATGAAGCCGCGAGACCCGTCCGGACCTATCAGCTGGTCCGTCATCTGGGGTACAGTTAGCACGTGCTGTGGCCGCTGTAGCAGGATCCCACGTGGGGTCGGCAGTATGCTGCGGCTGCTGCGGCGTAGGCGGCTTCTCGAGTAGCCCGTGCGGCGCCGGTGTGACTGCCCCCTGCCGGTGTGACTGCTCCCTGCCGTTGTCCGGTGAAGTCCGCACTGCTCTGTGAGGGGGCGTGTGGTGGGACAAGCAGGGAGGAGCAGCCTGAGAAGGTGCTAACCGTAGACTGCCGTAACCTCTCCCGGCCACAAGGTGGCTTCTATGTAGTATGAGAGCAGCGGCGCCGAGAGGCCGCTTAGCCGGCTTGTAGTTGTATTGACTGCAGCAACCCGGAGCTTCCTGCCTCACAGCCTGAGGTAACCCTGGCCTTACGTGGGCCCGCTAGCTCGCCGCGCGACTGAGCGTTACGTGGGCCCGCTAGCTCGCCGCGCGACTGAGCGTTACGTGGGCCCGCTAGCTCGCCGCGCGACTGAGCGTTACGTGGGCCCGCTAGCTCGCCGCGCGACTGAGCGTTACGTGGGCCCGCTAGCTCGCCGCGCGACTGAGCGTTACGTGGGCCCGCTAGCTCGCCGCGCGACTGAGCGTTACGTGGGCCCGCTAGCTCGCCGCGCGACTGAGCCTTACGTGGGCCCGCTAGCTCGCCGCGCGACTGAGCCTTACGTGGGCCCGCTAGCTCGCCGCGCGACTGAGCCTTACGTGGGCCCGCTAGCTCGCCGCGCGACTGAGCCTTACGTGGGCCCGCTAGCTCGCCGCGCGACTGAGCCTTACGTGGGCCCGCTAGCTCGCCGCGCGACTGGGCTTTACACGGGCCCGCTAGCACGACTCGTGCCTGAGCTTTACATGGGACTTCTAGTATGAGTCATGACTCAGAATAGTCGCTAAATTACGCCCAGAGCTTTACAGCCTAAATAGTTTGGCGCTAACATCCTGTTGTTGGACTAGTGGGGGGTGCGAGTCCTCCAGCGACTGTACTTGGAGCTACAATATGGCCAGCACCCATAGCCGGCTTGTAGAGCCCGCCGGGCGCATTGCGGACTGAGTATTGAGCATGCTCCAACAGACCACCCGTAGCTGGCTTGTAGAGTCTGACAGGCACATCGGGGACTAATTGTTGAGCATCGCTCCGACAGTCCGCCTGTAGCTGTCTTGTAGAGTCCACTTGACGCACCTGGGACTGATTGTTGAGCAGCTTGTGACGTGCAGGTAGCAGAGCTGTGTGTGGTGTGTGTGTGAGACGTAGCAGAAGCAGAACTGTGTGTGTGAGATGTGGACGTAGCAGAGCTGTATGTGAGACGTGGACATAGAGCTGTGTATGTGACGTGGACGTAGCAGGGCTGTGTGTGGTGTGTGTGTGACGTTGACGTAGCAGGGCTGTGTGTGGTGTGTGTGTGTGACGTGGACGTAGCAGGGCTGTGTGTGGTGTGTGTGTGACGTGGACGTAGCAGGGCTGTGTGTGGTGTGTGTGTGTGACGTGGACGTAGCAGGGCTGTGTGTGGTGTGTGTGTGACGTGGACGTAGCAGGGCTGTGTGTGGTGTGTGTGTGTGACGTGGACGTAGCAAGGCTGTGTGTGGTGTGTGTGTGACGTGGACGTAGCAGGGCTGTGTGTGGTGTGTGTGTGTGACGTGGACATAGCAGGGCTGTGTGTGGTGTGTGTGTGTGACGTGGACGTAGCAGGGCTGTGTGTGGTGTGTGTGTGTGACGTGCACGTAGCAGGGCTGTGTGTGGTGTGTGTGTGTGTGACGTGGACGTAGCAGGGCTGTGTGTGGTGTGTGTGACGTGGACGTAGCAGGGCTGTGTGTGGTGTGTGTGTGTGACGTGGACGTAGCAGGGCTGTGTGTGGTGTGTGTGTGACGTGGACGTAGCAGAGCTGTGTATGGTGTGTGTGTGACGTGGAAGTAGCAGGGCTGTGTGTGGTGTGTGACGTGGACGTAGCAGGGCTGTGTGTGGTGTGTGTGTGACGTGGACGTAGCAGGGCTGTGTGTGGTGTGTGTGTGACGTGGACGTAGCAGGGCTGTGTGTGGTGTGTGTGTGACGTGGACGTAGCAGGGCTGTGTGTGGTGTGTGTGTGTGACGTGGACGTAGCAGGGCTGTGTGTGGTGTGTGTGTGACGTGGACGTAGCAGGGCTGTGTGTGGTGTGTGTGTGACGTGGACGTAGCAGGGCTGTGTGTGGTGTGTGTGTGACGTGGACGTAGCAGGGCTGTGTGTGGTGTGTGTGTGACGTGGACGTAGCAGGGCTGTGTCTGGTGTGTGTGTGACGTGGACGTAGCAGGGCTGTGTCTGGTGTGTGTGTGACGTGGACGTAGCAGGACTGTGTCTGGTGTGTGTGTGACGTGGACGTAGCAGGGCTGTGTCTGGTGTGTGTGTGACGTGGACGTAGCAGGGCTGTGTGTGTGACGTGGACGTAGCAGGGCTGTGTGGTGTGTGTGTGACGTGGACGTAGCAGGGCTGTGTGTGGTGTGTGTGTGTGACGTGGCAGGGCTGTGTGTGGTGTGTGTGTGACGTGGACGTGGCAGGGCTGTGTGGTGTGTGTGTGACGTGGACGTGGCAGGGCTGTGTGTGGTGTGTGTGTGATGTGGACGTGGCAGGGCTGTGTGTGGTGTGTGTGTGGCGTGCACGTAGCAGGGCTGTGTGTGTGTGACGTGCACGTAGCAGGGCTGTGTGTGTGTGACGTGCACGTAGCAGGGCTGTGTGTGTGTGTGACGTGCACGTAGCAGAGCTGTGTGTGTGTGACGTGCACGTAGCAGGGCTGTGTGTGTGTGACGTGCACGTAGCAGGGCTGTGTGTGTGTGACGTGCACGTAGCAGGGCTGTGTGTGGTGTGTGTGTGTGACGTGCACGTAGCAGGGCTGTGTGTGGTGTGTGTGTGTGACGTGCACGTAGCAGGGCTGTGTGTGACGTGCACGTAGCAGTGCTGTGTGTGATGTGCACGTTGCAGGGCTGTGTGTGTGACGTGCACGTAGCAGGGCTGTGTGTGTGTGACGTGCACGTAGCAGGGCTGTGTGTGACGTGCACGTAGCAGGGCTGTGTGTGTGTGACGTGCACGTAGCAGGGCTGTGTGTGTGTGACGTGCACGTAGCAGGGCTGTGTGTGTGTGACGTGCACGTAGCAGGGCTGTGTGTGGGTGACGTGCACGTAGCAGGGCTGTGTGTGTGTGACGTGCACGTAGCAGGGCTGTGTGTGGTGTGTGTGTGTGACGTGCACGTAGCAGGACTGTGTGTGGTGTGTGTGTGACGTGGACGTAGCAGGGCTGTGTGTGGTGTGTGTGTGTGTGTGACGTGGACGTAGCAGGGCTGTGTGTGGTGTGTGTGTGTGACGTGGACATAGCAGGGCTGTGTGTGGTGTGTGTGTGTGTGTGTGTGTGTGACGTGGACGTAGCAGGGCTGTGTGTGGTGTGTGTGTGTGTGACATGGACGTAGCAGGGCTGTGTGGTGTGTGTGTGTGAGACGTGGACGTAGCAGGGCTGTGTGTGGTGTGTGTGTGTGTGACGTGGACGTAGCAGGGCTGTGTGTGGTGTGTGTGTGAGACGTGGACGTAGCAGGGCTGTGTGTGGTGTGTGTGTGTGTGACGTGGACGTAGCAGGGCTGTGTGTGGTGTGTGTGTGTGTGTGTGTGTGATGTGGACGTAGCAGGGCTGTGTGTGGTGTGTGTGTGATGTGGACGTAGCAGGGCTGTGTGTGGTGTGTGTGTGTGTGTGACGTGGACGTAGCAGGGCTGTGTGTGGTGTGTGTGTGTGTGACGTGGACGTAGCAGGGCTGTGTGTGGTGTGTGTGTGTGTGTGTGTGACGTGGACGTAGCAGGGCTGTGTGTGGTGTGTGTGTGTGTGACGTGGACGTAGCAGGGCTGTGTGTGGTGTGTGTGTGTGTGACGTGGACGAAGCAGAGCGGTGTGTGACGTGGACGTAGCAGAGCGGTGTGTGACGTGGACGTAGCAGAGCGGTGTGTGACGTGGACGTAGCAGAGCGGTGTGTGACGTGGACGTAGCAGAGCGGTGTGTGACGTGCACGTAGCAGAGCGGTGTGTGACGTGGACGTAGCAGAGCGGTGTGTGACGTGGACGTAGCAGAGCGGTGTGTGACGTGGACGTAGCAGAGCGGTTAGTGAGATGTGGACGTAGCAGAGCGGTGTGTGAGACGTGGACGTAGCAGAGCGGTGTGTGGTGTGTGAGACGTGTACGTGCACGTGGCAGAGCGGTGTGTGTGAGACGTGCACGTGGCAGAGCCGGGTGCGTGTGTGACGTGCACGTGGCAGAGCCGGGTGTGTTTGACGTGCACGTGGCAGAGCCGGGCGCGGTGTGTGACGTGCACGTGGCAGAGCCGGGCGCGGTGTGTGACGTGCACGTGGCAGAGCCGGGCGCGGTGTGTGTGACGCGCGTAGGTGGCAGGGTCGGGAGCGGTGCGTGTCGCGCGCAGGTAGCAGGGCCTTGCACGGTACGTGACGCGCGCAGGTAGCAGGGCCGCATGCGCGGTGCGTGTGTGTGACGCGCGCAGGTAGCAGAGCTGTGTGTGGTGTGTGTCATGCATTTAGCAGAGCTGTGTGTGAGACGCACATGTAGCAGAACTGTGTGTGCGTGTGACGCACATGTAGCCGAGCGGTGTGGCTCATTGCCACCACAAATACTGGTGCTAATTAATTTCCTAATAACTAAAAGTAGAGGAGGTATGTGAGGTATGAGCTTAGTCACACGTGATTTAGCAACACTTCTGTGTAGTTTGCAAATAGAAGGGTTAAATGCATTTCAGCATCTAGGAAAACTGAGTGCTGAAGGGGGACTTTGGGACTTTGAAGCAGGCTTCAGGAAGACTGCCCCAACCCCCAGGGAACTTGTAATGTACCAGAGCAGGAAACATCTGCAATACCAACAGCCTTCACACCCCAGTAACTTCTTCTCCCCCCTCCTCTTCCACTGTGGCACAGCCCGCCGAATCGCCATGAATCAGGCGGAAGCATTCCCATCCTTGCAAGACGCTTAGAAACCCCAGAACTGCATATCTGGGAAGATCCGAACACATTCGTATGGGGGCGCAAACCATATAAAAATCATGAGAGGAAACATCACCGTCATGTTCACTGTGGGTCCGACCCCCACGGGGTTATGAGGACATCGTTACATCTATCTAAGAGGTTATGATTAAGGGGGTTTTGCCATTTAAAAAATAAGAAATCAATACAGTAAAACCTCTACTAGCTTTGACGTCTACTAAGGCCGATTTCGAATGAGGCCGGGTTTTTTTTGCCAAAATTTTGTCTCTGGTAACATTGGTTGCCTCGAATAACACGGCGTGTGCCGGCCCACGGGATCTTGCTCCTGAAGCTACGTGATCTCCTGCTCGCCGTCCCCTCCTCCTCCTCCTCCTGCTGCTGCAACCCACCATTCTCATCATCGGCGATGGGTAACACACTAGTACAATACTGTAAAATTGTACTCCAATGTAACAGATAACACAGTGATAACGCTGAGGACAGATGATGATGTCACCTGCAGTCCTATGTAACAGCACAGAGAACACAGTGATAACGCTGAGGACAGATAATGATGTCACCTGCAGTCCTATGTAACACCACAGATAACAGTGATAACGCTGAGGACAGATAATGATGTCACCTGCAGTCCTATGTAACACCACAGAGAACACAGTGATAACGCTGAGGACAGATAATGATGTCACCTGCAGTCCTATGTAACACCACAGAGAACACAGTGATAACGCTGAGGACAGATAATGATGTCACCTGCAGTCCTATGTAACACCACAGATAACACAGTGATAATGCTGAGGACAGATAATGTCACCTGCAGTCCTATGTAACAGCACAGAGAACACACAGTAACGTTCTATAACATGTTAAAAGTTCATTTATTCTTTACAGTATGTTATATTAATTTATTATTGTAGACCATATTTATTCTGCATTAACCCTTTGCAATCCCACAGCGGTCTCCGTAGTGATAGTGACCCCACAATGGCCTCCTCCCCCTAAACCCATACACTTACCTCATCCCTTGTAGTCTAAGTGCCATTCCTCCTCTTCTCAGTGCTGCTGTGGGTGCACATACCCAGAAGTGTGAGCGCCCGGAACGTTTCCTCCCTTCTCTCCTGCGGAACCACGGAGGAAAGGTCAGGGGAGGAGGATCCCCAGTGCACACTCTGACGTCCGAATTTGCATGCAGGATTGGTGTTGCCAAATGATTACCATAGGCTCAAATTGGCATCGAGTCACCAAAGAAACTGACATTTTTTCAAACAAAGGCGATCCGCGTGTCGGTTTTATTATTTCCGTGTGACATCAGATTTTATATCCACGAAAACCCCCCCAAACAGATCCATGCTTTCATAATCTCAAGAAAAACAGGCAGCGCCCGGATGGCATCTCTGTGCTGTTTTTTTCTATCACTGGTGGTGTTAATGGGTGGGTGTCATCTGTACGTTGGATCAGAGTGGCGCACGGGATGAGTGTTTTTTTTCCCCACACAGTCCGTGTGGTGTTAAGCCACGTGACCAATAGGAGTCCGTATTCTGTCCGTGGAAAGTGCGTTTTTTTTTTCTACTGAACTCCACAGAGACCATATGTAAATATGCTTGAGGCCGTTTGAAAGTGAGATGCGGGGCACCAGTCTCTCAAAGGAAGCCGCCCCGCTACCCAGGAGATGCCTGGCTGGTATAGCTGGTTCAGCTAACATTTCAGGTCTACTATCATAAATTTCCACTAGGAGGCGCTGCTTCCTTTCAAAAGAAAGTGCCTTTAGCAGATTATGTAGTGTTACTTTCTAATTAGATTACCTGCATACATTAAGGAAAAACGGTTGCTCACATGGAGGGTCGCAGTGTCGAACAGATGCCGGACGGGAGTTCGGAGAGCAGTGTCCTGCAAGGAGGGAAAGCCCAATGTGTCATATTCTTACCGCCACCTTCTCCTTCCCCAGTGCTACATCCGTCTTACACACAGGCAGTAATTGAGGATATGGCGAACACTGAAAATGCTCTGTTATGCTTTAACCCTTTCCAATCCAATTTGTATCCTGGTTTTCTTAGGGGGCTTACTCTTTTTCTTCCGTTAGACAACGGCGCTCCCTGCTGGCTAAAGCCAGTACTGCATGAAGTGACACATTGGATAGGCTCCGACAGCAGAGAGGCTGGCAAAATACAGTAAGAGAACCCCAACGGATGTTTTCCAACATCGGAGCTGCACAGCCTTAAATCATAATGTCTTCAGAGGTCAGACAGTGGATTGCAAAGGGTTAAGGTATTCTGTAGGGTGAGGAAGGTAAAGAGCGAGGGGTCATCTGAGGGAGAGAACACCATCAGCATGCGCTCAAGTGACTGCAACTCCAGAAGATTCTGCAGCGTCGTGTAATGAGGAGACCTGAAATATGACAAGAAATTAAAAGTATAAGGAAAGAGAAATGGCAGGCGGAGCCACTGCCCTGACACCTTCGCTGAAGGCAAGGGTTTTGGTTATGCCCTGTGACCTGTGCAGGGAGGAGGTGAGCTGTGACATCACCTATTGTGAATGGTGGGTTATGTGTTATCAGTATATAGGTGTCACCTCTCAGTGAATTCTGGCCTGTGATGATAATGAGATGATGGCTGAGACTTTTCCTCTACAGAACAGGAAGTGTCAGACTAGTATTACGCCTAGTGGCCAATGTGCAGAGAGGGGAGGAGGTGAGCTATGACATCAGACTAGGCTCTGTGGTCAGTATGC
Organism: Eleutherodactylus coqui; assembly: GCF_035609145.1. Taxonomy (NCBI): domain Eukaryota; kingdom Metazoa; phylum Chordata; class Amphibia; order Anura; family Eleutherodactylidae; genus Eleutherodactylus; species Eleutherodactylus coqui. The sequence continues at coordinate 14,390,555 of NC_089841.1, read as the reverse complement.
GGGGAGGAGGGGAACTGTGAAATCAGACTATTAGGCTCTGTGGTAAGTGTGCACAGAGGGAAGAAGTTGAGCTGTAACATCAGACTATTATTAGGCTCTGGTCAGTGTGCAGGGAGGGGAGTAGGTCAGCTGTGACATCAGACTTTTTATTAAGCTCTATGCTCAGTGTGCTGGGAGTAGAGGAGGTAAGCCTTGACCTTAGACTATTATTAGGTTCTGTGGTCAGTGTGAGAGCTATAGGATTTTAGGATTTATTTTATTTTAATATAAATCATATACAACTTTAGAAATAGGCAGAATCCACAGGTGGCCGGGCCCCAAACCATCTGATCCAAGCAGATCCTGACACGTAGTCTGCAGAATACACTTCTACAAAGATAAGGACCTAATTCTGAAAAAAAACCTGTGCCATGAAGGACATAACATTCAAGGGAGAGAAGATCATGATCCTGCCAGACCTCTCCTACCATACCCTCCTTCTGCGCAGGGCCCAGCTGATGCTCCTCCAAGAAAGGGGAATCCCGTACTGCTGGGGCTTTCTGTTGCAGCTACATGCATCCAAAAATGGCAGGTCTGCGAGTTTCAGGGGCCTGGGAGACCTTCCCAAGTCTCTAGGGTCCCTTAAGCTGCCATCTGTACAACTTCTGGATTGGCCGTCTTAATGTTCCCTGACGATTCCCCCCCCCCCCCCCCCCCCCCGAGCACCTGGCAATCAGTAACAAGAAGGCCACAACGTCAACGTAGAGCGTCACAACGCAGCGAGAAAAGAGAATCCAGAAGCGATTCCAGAGACTGAACTCCCAACAGGCGTCCCTTTTTCTGTTCCCTTTTGCCTTTCTTTTCCTTTAATTAGGACTGTTCGCTCCAAGTTAAGCAGAGTCAGCGAATCAGGGTCTGGTTTGAAAGTGGTCACAGGCAGCAACATGTTTCATTAGTTCCACTAGTTGGAAATTTAAGTTAGGGTCGGGTCTGCATGCGGGAGGGGGTGAAGTTCCTCCAAGCTGCCACCTTCCCATCTAGGGAAGACAGTGCGTACAACTGTCATTTACTGCCAACTCAGGGCAGTTTACCAGTGAGCGGGAGTTCCCTTGGCACTCATAGCTCGTTTGTCCGTAAGGTTTTGTTCTGTTTTATGTGTCCAGGTTGTATCACCCTACCTTCTCCTTTCCTTGTGTGTGCTATACCACCCCTCCGTTTACCTATAACCATCCCCGTGGGGAGATGGGAGGCCCATACGCATACTACTGACAGTAACGCACAAATTGCGAATGTAACTTTCTGCACATTTAACACCAAAGGCTTAAATAGTCCCCAGAAAAGAAGACAATTCGTTTATCATCTACATGGGAAGAAGGTAATGGTGGCTCTACTCCAGGAGAGCCACTTTAGGCAGGGCTGTGTGCCGATGGGTAGTTCTCAGCACTACCCTTCATGGTTCCATGGGCCTGACCCCTTGAGGAAAGCGGGTGGAGTCTCCATTGCCCTGCATAGATCCCTCCCGCACCAGGTTGTTGATTCCATGACAGACCCTGCGGGTAGATTTATTTTTCTTAAAGGGGTTGTCCCGCGCCGAAACGGGTTTTTTTTTTTTTCAACCCCCCCCCGTTTGGCGCGAGACAACCCCGATGCAGGGACCTAAAGGAAGCTTACCGGAGCGCTTACCTTAATCCCCGCGCTCCGGTGACTTCAATACTTACCGGTGAAGATGGCCGCCGGAATCCTCTTGCTCCGTGGACCGCAGCTCTTCTGTGCGGTCCATTGCTGATTCCAGCCTCCTGATTGGCTGGAATCGGCACGTGATGGGGCGGAGCTACACGGAGCCCCATAGAAGACTGCAGAAGACCCGGACTGCGCAAGCGCGGCTAATTTGGCTATCGGAGGGCGAAAATTAGTCGGCTCAATGGAAACGAGGACGCTAACAACGGAGCAGGTAAGTAAAAAACTTTTTATAACTTCTGTATGGCTCATAATTAATGCACAATGTATATTACAAAGTGCATTATTATGGCCATACAGAAGTCTATAGACCCACTTGCTGCCGCGGGACAACCCCTTTAAGCTGGAAGTGGCAGGCAAAATGTTTACTTTTGCTAATGTGTATCTCCCCAACCAGTACCAGATTACAGATGCAACAGATTCCTGAGAAACCTGGCTGACTTCGCAGAAGGCTCGTGGATCGTCTTAGGGGAGACCTTAACTTGGTGCTGGACCCAATCACAGATACATATTCTGGTAAGTCCTCCATCTCTCGGGCAGCAATATGTACATTTACGAAAACTCTAGACTCACTACATCTAGTAGACCTCTTGAGAATCCTACATCTGTGCGTTAGAGATTACACCTTCCACTCAGCTGCTCACAAGCTTCCTTGCTGGCTTGTAACTGTAAAGTCCTTAGCAAATAAATGTCCAAATTTTTGTCAATGTCCAAGCTTTTTGTCTCTGACTTGTGCTGTCAGTATCTTCTTTTCTTCTTTCTTCCACGGCTTGAGAACTCCAAGGTGAAATGTCTGTTTCACCTCCTGAGCCAGCAGAATATAATGTGCCGGCCACATCCTGTTCTGCTAACCGTCATCAGAATATGCAGCTTGATAGAAATACACGCACATAACCTCAGGGCACATTTTTTACCCGCACATAACCCCAGGCATCAATTGATGCCACACTGCTCACTCCACCCCTGCCCCCTCCATCGAACACCCAAGATGTTGCCGTTTTTTAAATCTGAAACGACATGATGATGACAAGCTCACGCAGGACCAGATGTAAGAGGACCTTAATTAGACTACCCAATCCCATGCTTTGATTCCCAACCCAATCACGTATTGCTTCTGGCATGCCCATAAAGGGCAGTTAACTCATAATGCTATAAAAGATGCTATACGCCTACTAATAAGGCACAGTCCAGGAGGACTTTCTACACTGACAGTCTGTCTCTGTGTAACTTCTTTCATTGTGCGCACAATCTGAACGTGAATCAGAAAGGGTGCAAACATTCCTATTGATTACCCCGTGGATCCCAAATAAATCCATGATAGCTGTCGCCCAATGTGGGGACGTGGTCGATTCGGATCCGGATGCAACCGGACCTTGGAAGGACGCAGACACAAGGCAATCCTAATGTATATTCTCGAGGTTTTTTTTCCGTTCCAGATCCAGAGACTGACACGGGGACCAATGACCTGCTCCCCGGAGTTTGGGTCTATATGAAGAAAATTGTTAGAAATCACTCCTTTGACCCCAAATACGACGGTTCTTACCAGTGAAACTACACGGGAGAAACTCCTGGATCCAGGACTCCCATTGCACGAAGGCTCCACCTCCTCTGGACACAATGGCCATAGAGACTGGTTATTCTGACCGCAACCTGTGGTTAGAATGGATGAAGTACAACACGGGCAAGCACTACCGGACTGGTTGTTATGTCTGTGGCAGTGCTAGGCCCCATCTGGGAACTGTCCCTCTTGAGCTCCCAGAGGACCATGAGAACTGTTTTCTCAGCGTCGGCAAAAAGCTAAGGGTTTTCTTCCAATATGTTACTGATTGCCAAATTAGAGTATCAAGCCGGCTTGGAGAAAAATCAATGCGACACAGCAACAGGCTGTATGCTAGAAATTTCTGATTTATTGCAGAACCTTCAGTCTTATATACCATTTCAAAGAAATGAAGGCGTTTTATGCAAAACAGTGTACGTGCGTTCTTGACAATCTGGAATTTCCCACATATTTTTAGATTTTACAATAACTGAAGAGAAACTGTCTGTCCTTGAGTCTTACGGGAACCAGTGTCCAGCACAAGATAACACAAGATACCAGATGTACATTGCTCATAATCAGGATTAATATTTTTAGCTTTTATGCTGAATCATCATGTAAATGTTAGTTAAAATCATGTTAGTATTGTCCATTAACTGTGTATATGAAGAGACAAGATGGAGGTACTTTGGTTCTTATAATCCCTCACACTCAGCTTCTATACTAACCCCACCACCAATAGGACAGGCTGTGAAAGATGGAAAAAAGAGTACCCTATTATTACTAAAGTACCGTACCCAGGGGAGGGGATTGTGATATACCCAGGAAACTACACCTGCTTTGTCAATTATGGCAATGGTAGATTCCTAGGGAATTTCACGGACATTTACTGCGCCTCCCGGAAGGATGGAACCCAAGCAAGGGGACAAGTCCAGTCCCTAGGAGATGTCTATTGGGTGTGTGGTGACGGGAAGATACGCACCAGACTTGAAGGGGACTGGACTGGAGAATGTGCCCTTCAGAAGGCCTTAATGCCCCTACACAGACTACCCGACAATACAGATGCCTCAGAGAACAAACCCCCACACCGAACAAAAAGAGAAATCGAGACCCCAGGAGGTAGCTTTGACCCCCACGTGTACAGAGATGCCATAGGGATGCCTAGGGGGGTACTAAATCAATACAAAGCCAGGGATCACTATTAGAAAAACGTAAATTGGTTAAACTATATCTATGATAACCAACAGAGATTTGTAAATTACACCAGAGATGCCTTATAGGAAATTGCTGACCAGCTAGGACCAATGGTATCAGGGCCCAAGTAGGGATAGCTGTGCTGTGTGTATTAGTTATCTTTATCGTTGTAACTTGCTGTATAATCCCCTGTGTCCAGAGAACCTGTGAAACCACTGCCACCAGTGCTGCTCCCACCATGAACCTGCTGAATGTGTCCTCAGACTGTGAACAAGCCTCACACCCCCTTGAAGCGTCTGACTCCAATTTACAACACACTCCAGTCTTAGGTCCAGATCACCCTCCTTGGGATTCTGAGTCAGTGACTATGGGGAACCAACGAGCTAGCTGTGGGCCAGTCGCAAGGGCTGTGAAGAACCCATGGTTGGCTTGGATAGCTTGCCTTGGTTGGCTTGAAGGGCCTGCCTAGATCTGGGTTGCTGAGGAGGGTCCACTGGTGAGGACTATGGAATAGCGCAGGAACAGTTAGTGAAACAGACCGTTTCAAGGGGGATTTGTAGAGGATATATTTATATATATACAAGGTGAAATGTCTATTTCACCTCCTGAGCCAGCAGAATAGAATGTGCCGGCCACATCCTGTTCTGCTAGCCATTATCAGAATATGCAGCTAGATAGAAATACACAGACATAACCTCAGGGCGCATTTTTTACCTGCACATAACCTTCAGGCGTCATTTGACGACGCGCTGCTCACTCCGCCCCTGCCCCTCCATCGAACACCGAAGATGTTGCCATTTTTCATCTAAAACCACATGATGTCGGACGTCCATGACGACAGAAGCTCACGCGGGACCAGATGTATAAAGACCTTAATTGGACTACCCAATCCCATGCTTGGATTCACAATCACGTATTGCTTCTGGCATGCCCATAAAGGGCAGTTAATTCATAATGCTATATGCCTACTAATAAGGCACAGTCCAGGAAGACTTTCTACACTGACATTCTGTCTCTGTGTGATTTCTTCCATTGTTCGCACAATCTCTGAACGTTAATCAGGAATGGTGCAAACATTCCTATTGATTACGCCGTGGATCCCAAATAAATCCAAATGTTACTATGTGGTTTAGTTGAAAGAGCCTTGTGCTGTTCTGAACCCTCTACGCGGCCGACATGATGGCTTGCTGATGGCTCTAGGGGGAAGCTTTGGCATACCATGCAGTTATGGGGTCTGTGACTGGAACTTTTATGGGGCCCCTCTGGGTAGCTGGTTCTGTTTTATGACTGACTGGGTTATTTTGGCTCGCCCTATTAAAGAGATGCTGCAGCTGATGACACTTTTACCCTGTCAAATGTGAAGTCGGGGCCTTGAATCTGAGTCATTTATTCCACATACAAGACAGTTGGCAGGTGACATTAGGGGGTCCTAGTGTGCTGTAGTGGGTACTATTACACATTCTGCATTATAGCTCTGGTGCCTCAAGTTGTGCCTTTAAGGGATACCTAATACTGCCTCTAATAAGGCACTGCACTTGGCACTACTATGGGGCATCTATAAGGGAGTGGAATGACTCCCTTTTACTTTATGGGTTGGTGTCACTGTGAAGCTCTGACCCCTCAATGACGCGGCTGCATCACCAGTGATATCAGAGATGGTGAGGACCTTGGATATGACCCCAGCCGCTGTTATGTTTGGTCACAGCAGCGCATGCGACATGGAGGTAAATCAAGCCCTGGCGGAGGATAAGCCCTACTATAGTGGCAAGCGGGGCAAGAAGTGTAGAAGGGCTTGAGGAAGAGAGTGCTCGCCACATATGGCTGTGGACACCAGTGCAGTCCAGCAAGAAGTCTCCCTCCCTGCTTGACACAAATTAAATGTCTGGCAGATAAAGATGTCTGACCAGAAAGATGCCCACAGCAACATGGCGGTGAGTTGACTTCCAGCTAGAGAGTGACAGACGGGTTCAAAAAAAGAATTGGAGTGATGGGTTGTCTGTTTGGGGCCTTCTTGGAAGTGAGAGGAAGGACTGAGATGTGCAGTTAAATGGTAATAGTAACTGGGGGACCATAATGGATGCTGTCGGTCAGAAAATAAAGCCCCTGTATCAGGGAGGTCGTCCTCGAGACAAATCCAGTGCCAGTATAGTGAAAAGTGGTGCAGAGTGCGCTTCACACTCCTTCCACAGAGCCACGGCCCAGGCAGCTCCGACAGCAGTTCAGACAGCCACTGTGTTAAGCCCCGCCCCCGGTTAGTTATGCAGCTGTCAGGTCCCCTGTGAAATGCGTGGTGACAAGACATGCAGATGTGGAGAACCAATACCGAAAGGACTGGTGCTTGATAAGTGCTGCTGTATAGAGGAGTCAAAAGAGAAAAGTGTATCCAAAATAGCGCTTCACGGGATGAAGTATATTATTCTACACCTTGAAAGGTGTAGGTTTTATTGCAACGCGTTTCAACCCACTCACGGGTCTTTTTCAAGCATACATAAATACAATTTACAGTGTTATAAATAGTCTAAAAGAGATGACTCACATTTAGCAGTCACAGCAATGCTCACGGCCCCCGCCATCCTGTGGGCGGAGTCACCACGTCAGCACGGTAACGTCATCATTCAGAGACATATAGTGTTCTGAAGTTGGAGAATGACAAATCAATATTAAAATTAGTTATAGAAACGGGTTGGTGGAGAAGCCAGCCCTTATTAAAACCTTAAGTTGTTTCTAAATCCCATTAGTAGCGTGCCGGTAAATGCCCCGGTCATGTGGGGGATGCGTAATGACGTCATTACGTCATGCGTGCGTTGCCTTAGTAACGAGGAACGCCGCGGTTCCCCGGGATCGCAGCTAGCCATATGAGGGGCACGTAGTGACGTCATTACGTCATACGTACGTTGCTTTGGCAACGAGGAACGCCGTGGTTCCCCGGTATCGCAACTGACCTCCAGACCGTATGTATTCTGATGTGTCTGCACTGTGACATCCCTACATGATACATTGGCTGCCAAATCTTGCCCTATGGTTCATGTGGACTATATGGCACTATCATGAGGTGCAGAAGTAAATTACATACAAATTTAAAAATAATAAAAAGTGAAAGATAAAAGGTAAAAAAGGAGATGGGAGTGAAACATGAAAATAAGGGGGGGGGGGGGAGAAAGGGGGGGGAAGAGGGGGAGGGGAGGGATGCAGTGCAGTTACACTGTTCCTATTAATCAAATATTATTATGTTTCATGTTCTACTCCCTTTTACCACAGAAAATGTGAATAAAAACTATTTTGCACTTATTATCATTACCATTACTGGCATAAACCTAATGTATCATGAATCATAAATCATGAATCATAAATTATCATAAATTGTCATAAAATCTCATAGAAGACCCATACATAAATTATCTTATGAGTTATATGTCCCTGCAATATATGTTCAAACGAGATATAGGGTTTTGTTATATACAATAAAAGTTTTCCAGGATGCAGTCAAGTTCTTTTCTTATCTTTTTTATAAAGTGATATTCTACCATATTTTTTCTTCCTATATTTTCTCCAATACCTCGTTTAGGCCTTTTGGGACCAGTGTATCAAGTCTAAAAATCCAGAACATTTCCTTGTTTCGAAGATCTGAAATGGATTTGTGGGAAATGTATTCTAATGGGGTTACCCTTAGTCCTGACGGATCACACTTATGTGCCTTAAAAAAATGTCGAGATACGCTGTGCTTTAAATAACCTTTTCTGATGTTGCACTTATGTTGAGATATTCTTGTTCTAAGGGAATTGCTTGTGCGGCCTACATATTTCGCCCTACATGGACATTCTAGAAGATAAATAACGTATGATGTGCCACATGTTAGATGTTGTTTGATATCAATGTGCTCTTTACCATTGGCCATAATCTGCTTAGTTTGGTGTGTTAAATGTGAGCAACACTTGCATTTTTTCTTTTCACATCGAAAGACGCCATTCTCTTGCTTAATCGTTTTCTTTTCTTGTTTTTCTTTTTCTTTTGCTGGACGGGAAGGTGCCAGTATATTTTTTAGCGTTCTGTTTTTGCGGAATATGCAGATCGGGTTTTTTGGTAGATTTCTACTCAAATACGGGTCTTCCCTTAAAATGGACCAATTTTTCCATAGTATTTTTTTGATGGAGCTGAAGTGGGAACTATATTTGGTGATGAAAGCCGATTGAAATTTCTTTTCTGGTTCTATCTTTTTTGTTATTCCGGTGATCCTTTTAACCGATGCATCTCTTGGTTCTCTCAATGCCTTTTTGAAGGCACAATCTGTAATTGCTTTGGGGTAGCCTTTTTCTGAAAATCTCTCGGTGATTATTTTAGCTTGTTCGATAAAGTCACTGTCATTAGTGCAATTGCGTCTTACTCGTTTATATTGGCCATAAGGCACATTCACTTTCCATTTTTTGTAGTGACAACTCTTAAAGCTGAGGTAGCTATTTGTATCTACCCGTTTGAAATGGGTTTTAGTATTGATTATATTACCCTCTGTTATGGACAGTTCTAGATCCAAAAAAACTACATTATTTTCGCTGATATGACCAGCGAATTTTAGATTATATTGATTTTTGTTGAGAATAGTAATATATTCCTTGAGATCTTCTTTTTTCCCTTTCCAAATTAGCAGGATGTCGTCAATGTATCTCTTGAAGAGTCTGATGCGTGGGTCCTTGAATCTGGTACGTTCGAAGACCCCCAAAAAAAGATTCGCAAAGGATGGGGCACACTTCGTCCCCATCGCGGTCCCCAACGTTTGCATGTAATAGGTAGTCTTATATAAAAAGTAATTGTTCTGTAATATAAATAAAATTGCTCTTGTTAAAAAAGTTTTTTGTTGGTCTGGCATTAGGGGATCTTCATTGAGAATGGTCTTTATTGCTTCTATTCCTTGATTATGATTAATATTGGAATAGAGTGACTCTATATCGAGGGTACACCAGATGTAGTCTGGTTCCCACTTTATTTCTTCCAAGATCTCGAGTATGTGGCCTGAGTCTTTTACGTATGAAGGTAAGGTTATTACATATTTTTGTAGCTGTGCATCTACATATTCAGATAATTTGTTGGTGATAGAGCCCATCCCAGCAATGATGGGGCGTCCTGGGGGGGTTAAACATATTTTTATGGATTTTAGGTATATGATAGAAGTATGGGCTGTCATACGATATATCACAGATGTATTTGAATTCTATATCTGTCAGACTATTAGAAGAGAGTGCTTCTTTCATTAATTTATGGAATTGTTCTAGGATTTCTTTAGTGGGATCTTTTGTTAGTTTGCGGTAGTAAGTTTTATCATCTAGAATTTTCATGGATTCTTGATGGTACTGTTGGTAATCCAATATTACTATCCCTCCCCCTTTGTCCGCTGACCTAATGACAATATCCTTCTTTTGCTGTAGTGCCTTCAGAGTGGTTCTTTGTGTGTTCGTTAAGTTGGATTTCTCTGTAGAGCTATTTCCACACATATGTCTCAGATCTTTAAGGACATTGTGGTAAAAAAGCTCTATATATTCCCCTTTACTTTCTGTTGGATAAAATTTGGTTTTAAGTTTTAGATCCGTGGGAACTGGATCATATAGACAAAAGACATCATTTTTGTGTGTCTCGTCCACTGCAGTAGTCATTGCTTTGTTGTATTTCTGTATTTCTTTATCTCCTTCCTTGATGATAAAATATCTATTCAAGGTAAGTTTTTTGATAAAAGAATTTAAATCTACAAAGAGATCGAACAATTTAGACCCCGTGGTAGGGCAAAAAGAAAGGCCGTTGGACAATAATTCCACCTCCTTTCTTTTCAACATATGATTGGATATGTTGAATATACCATAGGTTTTTGCTTCTTCAAAACCCATTAAATCCTCTTCTGTAGTATGTTCCGTTCTTTTGGTCTTGTTGGTCTTTGTGATATGTTTCCCTCCTCTTTTTCCCCTTCTTTTCCTCCTACCGTTCTTGGTGCATTTATTTTCTCTTTCTGTTGGATCCGCGGGTAGAATTGGGTGATTTTGGATCGTATTCCCTTTGGGGGACTCTCTTTCCTCAAGGTAACGGGTAGGGTTCGGGTGATCCTTACTTGCCCAGAGAGAGGGGAGGGGGTCTCTAAAAAAACCCGGGGATTTGGGTTCTTAGGTGCAGAGACAATTGTTGGGGTTTGTGTGTTGGTTATGCATAGATCTAGTATATCTGTCGGAGAATCCGCCATTGTGGTGTTTAGTAGTGCATTTTCAACTAATCGAGGTTCCAATTCCGGAGTGGAGAAGTTGAATTCCTGAGGGGTCACTCTGGGTGTGTATATTTTCTCACAATTAGTATTGGGTTCTGGAGTATGTGGTCTGTGGTTAGGGCTGCATTGTGTGGAATCTATTACAATCAATGAACTGATGTTTTCATCTAAAAACTGAGCCGTTGTGAGTTCTGATCCAGTGTGTATGGGTCTTGGTGCCCTATTACAAATCCGAATGGGAGTTCTAGGATATGTGATGTCAGTTTGTGTAATGTTATCTATCTTCCTAGGTAAATGTGTTATGTTCTCCGTTCTGTATCTGGTTTGGTGCAAATATGGCCGGTGTGAAGAAGGATTCTCTCTGTGTGCAAGAGATCCCTGTCTATTCCCCCATGGATGATGTTCTCTCGTGTGGTGAAAAGGTCTACATTCTGTTCCAGAATAAGATGATGTATATTCTGGTACTGTATGGCGTGTAGATAAACGTGTCTGAACACTGGACTGTGGATGGGATGGTGGATTATGAAATTTATCTTTATTCCTATTGTAGTTGGTATAGGTGATGGTTTCACCTGCCCATATTCTTTTCCTTGGAGCTAGAGTGTGGCCACTCTTATTATGATAAGATAATGGTGTGGTCCTAGACCCTGGTTGGGTTAGGGTATTATTTTTATTTTTGTTTTTGTTATTGTTGTTATTCGTGTTTCTATTTTTATTTTTGTTTTTATTTTTATTTTTGTATTCAGTGGGAAAAAAAAGTTTCAGATTGATAGTCCTCATAATCGCGTGTAAGCTTTTTTATCTTCCTAGTTAAAATTTCTTTTTCTATTTTGTAAATAGTGTCTATAACATGTATTATTTCTTCTCTGGGACTGGTATTGCCCAAAGAAATACCTTTTTGTAGATACTGCAATGTTAATAAGCCCCTTTTCTCTATTAATTTATTTAACATTAAAGATGAAAATGTTCCCAGCATTAAGCACCATTGTCCTGAAAAAACCTCATCATCCGGGAAGGCTGATCTAATGCCCACTCTCAGCCCTCTGGGAGAAAGGTTGTTGGTTTGGTAAATGTTCAAAAATATACAGTCAAGAGCATGTCTCCAAGCATTAAGTATACAAGTCTTAAAGGAGCATAAGGTTGTTTGTTGATTTGTAATTTCTGTCGTGGGTTGTTGACACGAAGGTTCTACTATGGTTTGTTGACCCGTAGATTCTACTGTGGCATCCCATCTGGGGAGATCTTGACTTAGTCTAGTTACAGATGGGAAAGTGGCTTTAGGGAGATCTTTATGGTAATTTCCCAAAAAATCTATAATTTTGGTTGGTAATAATAACCACTCTTCTTTTAAATAATCCATTGTGCTGTGGTTAGACTCTTCAAGAGATACATTGACGACATCCTGCTAATTTGGAAAGGGAAAAAAGAAGATCTCAAGGAATATATTACTATTCTCAACAAAAATCAATATAATCTAAAATTCGCTGGTCATATCAGCGAAAATAATGTAGTTTTTTTGGATCTAGAACTGTCCATAACAGAGGGTAATATAATCAATACTAAAACCCATTTCAAACGGGTAGATACAAATAGCTACCTCAGCTTTAAGAGTTGTCACTACAAAAAATGGAAAGTGAATGTGCCTTATGGCCAATATAAACGAGTAAGACGCAATTGCACTAATGACAGTGACTTTATCGAACAAGCTAAAATAATCACCGAGAGATTTTCAGAAAAAGGCTACCCCAAAGCAATTACAGATTGTGCCTTCAAAAAGGCATTGAGAGAACCAAGAGATGCATCGGTTAAAAGGATCACCGGAATAACAAAAAAGATAGAACCAGAAAAGAAATTTCAATCGGCTTTCATCACCAAATATAGTTCCCACTTCAGCTCCATCAAAAAAATACTATGGAAAAATTGGTCCATTTTAAGGGAAGACCCGTATTTGAGTAGAAATCTACCAAAAAACCCGATCTGCATATTCCGCAAAAACAGAACGCTAAAAAATATACTGGCACCTTCCCGTCCAGCAAAAGAAAAAGAAAAACAAGAAAAGAAAACGATTAAGCAAGAGAATGGCGTCTTTCGATGTGAAAAGAAAAAATGCAAGTGTTGCTCACATTTAACACACCAAACTAAGCAGATTATGGCCAATGGTAAAGAGCACATTGATATCAAACAACATCTAACATGTGGCACATCATACGTTATTTATCTTCTAGAATGTCCATGTAGGGCGAAATATGTAGGCCGCACAAGCAATTCCCTTAGAACAAGAATATCTCAACATAAGTGCAACATCAGAAAAGGTTATTTAAAGCACAGCGTATCTCGACATTTTTTTAAGGCACATAAGTGTGATCCGTCAGGACTAAGGGTAACCCCATTAGAATACATTTCCCACAAATCCATTTCAGATCTTCGAAACAAGGAAATGTTCTGGATTTTTAGACTTGATACACTGGTCCCAAAAGGCCTAAACGAGGTATTGGAGAAAATATAGGAAGAAAAAATATGGTAGAATATCACTTTATAAAAAAGATAAGAAAAGAACTTGACTGCATCCTGGAAAACTTTTATTGTATATAACAAAACCCTATATCTCGTTTGAACATATATTGCAGGGACATATAACTCATAAGATAATTTATGTATGGGTCTTCTATGAGATTTTATGACAATTTATGATAATTTATGATTCATGATTTATGATTCATGATACATTAGGTTTATGCCAGTAATGGTAATGATAATAAGTGCAAAATAGTTTTTATTCACATTTTCTGTGGTAAAAGGGAGTAGAACATGAAACATAATAATATTTGATTAATAGGAACAGTGTAACTGCACTGCATCCCTCCCCTCCCCCTCTTCCCCCCCCTTTCTCCCCCCCCCCCCTTATTTTCATGTTTCACTCCCATCTCCTTTTTTACCTTTTATCTTTCACTTTTTATTATTTTTAAATTTGTATGTAATTTACTTCTGCACCTCATGATAGTGCCATATAGTCCACATGAACCATAGGGCAAGATTTGGCAGCCAATGTATCATGTAGGGATGTCACAGTGCAGACACATCAGAATACATACGGTCTGGAGGTCAGTTGCGATACCGGGGAACCACGGCGTTCCTCGTTGCCAAAGCAACGTACGTATGACGTAATGACGTCACTACGTGCCCCTCATATGGCTAGCTGCGATCCCGGGGAACCGCGGCGTTCCTCGTTACTAAGGCAACGCACGCATGACGTAATGACGTCATTACGCATCCCCCACATGACCGGGGCATTTACCGGCACGCTACTAATGGGATTTAGAAACAACTTAAGGTTTTAATAAGGGCTGGCTTCTCCACCAACCCGTTTCTATAACTAATTTTAATATTGATTTGTCATTCTCCAACTTCAGAACACTATATGTCTCTGAATGATGACGTTACCGTGCTGACGTGGTGACTCCGCCCACAGGATGGCGGGGGCCGTGAGCATTGCTGTGACTGCTAAATGTGAGTCATCTCTTTTAGACTATTTATAACACTGTAAATTGTATTTATATATGCTTGAAAAAGACCCGTGAGTGGGTTGAAACGCGTTGCATTAAAACCTACACCTTTCAAGGTGTAGAATAATATACTTCATCCCGTGAAGCGCTATTTTGGATACACTTTTCTCTTTTGATTCCTGTGCATACTGGGCTCCCTGATTCTGGGGACCCCAGACATCCAAGCGGCTCTCCGGACAGGATAGGGAAGGAAGTTTGTCTAATTTACTACAGGCTATCCCGGATGTGGAGGCACTAGTGAGTTAACCCTTTACAGGGTTACTCACACAGTGCCGGGTAAGTCCTTTGTTCTTTATATCTCTATACATTGATAAAGTCATTTGGCACTGTTGGAGCGCTTCCACTGATCCCGACACCATTGCTGTATAGAGGAGAGAAGGCAAGTGGAGGAGGCAAAGCGAAAGCAGTGGAAAAAGAAACACGGCTGTAAAGGCAGAGAAGAACCAAGAGTTCTTGCTGTCAAACAGGAGGCACAGAGAGTGAAGAAAAATGGCAGAGTATAGAGTCATAGAAATCGATGAAAAGGGCCATGAGCCAAGTTGTTGATGTAACCAAAAAATGATCTCTGATTTATTTTTCCATACTGCAGACTTTATGCTTTCCATTCACAGGTGTGCCTATCTTCCCAGACAATAGAAATCAGTTGTGCTTCTTCCCAAATTACATGTTTTTCATAGGATATTATTTTCTGCCTTGTCATCTTATTTTGCTATGTTGCAATTGGGCAAGACTTGTTGTGCCGTCATGATATATATGTCACAATTACCCTTTGTTAGTGGGCCCTTATAGGAAATGAGCCATGGGGTACTCTTTCTTTATTTAGCGGCAATTTTCCACATTATCCATACTGTGACTTCAAAACAATCCCAAAATTACCTAAAGTATAATTTCTAACTCTAACCTCATATTCCTCCCATTAATGGCTTTAGCAGACCACAATCTTACAGCAGCCTTAACCCCTTAGTGATCAAGCCTATTTGAGCTCTAATGACCAGGCCAAATTTTAGAAATCTGACGTGTCACTTTAACAAAGAATAGCTCCGTAAAAGTTTTGCATATCCACGTAATTTTGACATTCTTTTTCGCCATGTTGTACTTCTTTTATGTGTTAAAAATACACCGATAGAACTTGTGTTTATTCATTAAAAGTGCCCCCACAAGACCATGTGTCCACAGCGCACACAAAAGTTTCCCTGCGCTGCGTTCAGCTGCCCTCATGCCACACGCTCGCTTCATAGCTACACCACCCTCATGTCTATTTCTAAGTGCGTACTGGATGAGGAGGAACTGGAAGCACACACTGCAGAGGGTTGGCAGGGCCAGGCAGCGACCCTCTTTGAAAGTGTGGGCGATAGCCCACAATGCTGTTGAGAATTGATGATAGATTGACGTACGATCATCATTCCAATCCTGTGGCACCTCTGTCACAAAATTGTCAGGAGCCGCAAACGTGGGCATAAAGGGGACTCTGGTGCCAGCACTTCTACACATCTCCACAATGCAGCAGCACATACTAACACCAAAGATTGATTTGAAGCAAGAGGTGTCGCAAAAGTAACCACCACAGGTGTACAGTGACCCTGTGAAAGTCTCATGAAATCACTAACGCTTCTTGTGAATGCTCCAATCCTGTATCTCGGATAACTGTAGTAATTTGTAGCACGAGAGATAATACATGCCGACCAACGCAGATCCCCCGACCCCAAGCAGGAGGAGGAGGAGGTGACATAATAAGCCTGAGAAACCATGACCGAGGTAGGACCCGCAATACTCTGTGTGGGAAGCACATGAGCGGGTCCTGGGTCAGGCTCGGTCCCAGCCTCCACCTTGTGTGACTCAAGCTGCCGTGAGTTACATAGCTATGGGAAATCCATGTGTCCCCACACAATTCATTCTGTGTAGGTGTCAGATAGCTGAACACCGCACTAGGAAAGTCGTTTGCACACTACCCAGTGTATTTGCGCCAGATAGCTAAAACACTGCAATGGGAAAACTTTGGGCACCCACGGCATAGGCGAGCCCATAAAACCCAAGGAAAGTATTAAACATGAAGCAATTACAGTGCCCAAACATGGCAGACTTTCACTCCCCTGAGGACCTCGGCCTCTGCACACACCCTCAGCAATCGTTGGCATAAAGCGGACTCTGATGCTAGTACAGCTGTGAACGTTTCATTAAATCAGTTACGGTTGCTTTCATCGCTCCAAAGACTGGATGAACCAGGAAGAAGTTACACGGGCCAAACCTGGTGCAGTTGCATTTCCCCCAGGACTTCGTCCTCTGCCCACACCCCCAGTAATAGCATTTAGTTGCTATGCCGATATCCCTACTTTTCAAGATTTTGTCCATGTTTAGCATTGCGCTTCACCCCAATGCTATCATATGTTTTACATCTGGCATAGATTCTCCAGCCTGGTCAATTTTTGAACCAAAGAAGATGATGTCTCGCACGCATTCTATGGTCTCATTGTCAATTTTGATTTGAATTTGGCCATTTTTTTGTCATAATTTTAGTCTTCTTTAAATTCAGGTAGAGGCCCATTTTTTCACTTTCAGTTTTAATATTACATATCAGCTGCTTCAGACCTTCTTCTGTTTCTGCAAGCAGAGTTGTATCATCCACATAACAGATTGTTGATGGTTCTGCCACGTATTTTCACCCCGATTTCCAACTCATCTAGGTTCATTTTCCACATGATCACTTTCGTATGTAAGTTAAACAAGAAGGGTGAGAGGATGCAGCCCTGTCGGACGCCTTTGCCGATGCCAAACCAATCTGTGTCCCCATACTGTGTTCTCACAGTGGCTTCTTGATTGGTATTGAGTGATTTTATGGAGTATTCTTCTCCATTTTCTTTTCCATACCTAACACCTGAGCCTGAAGTGTTGAAATCTGCTTTGACAAGATTTCTTGATTTTGGCACCTTCCCCAAACTGCTTAAGGAACACATTTTTCTCATCTTCCATTCTTATCAGGTGTGCACTAAGGCCAAGCCTCTAGCACGTCTCTTCTTGCACAGTTTTGGAGATTCTTGGATTTGCAATTCCATTTCCACTTGCCTTCTCAGCTCTGCCTGTAACCTCTCGCCTTCTATGATTTTTACTTGTAGCTCTTAAAGCTGCATTTTTACTATATTTCTCTTAGACCACCTCACACGGCCGGATTCCACATGCGGGAGGCACACAGTCGCTTCCGGCTGTGAGCCCGGTCGATAACCACACATACGTGAATTATATGTATCGCGGATGACTGTGGCAGCTTGCTATCGGTCATGCACAGTGCAGTCGTTTTTATTTTATATACAATTTTTTTATTCTGAATATAATAATTTTTGGGAATTGATGATGAAAATATATTTTTTATTTCCTTGATATTTTGAGTGTCTTACTATATATTTTCTTCTAGACACCTTGTTCTTATTAATTTCCATTGTGATCTTCTTTTACTGGATGACCTTTTTGACACTCCTGTTAGCTCGCATTTCATGGAGCGCAGTTTGGATTTTGTCACATGACCACCGTGATGACGCGGCATTAGGACGTGCTCAGTTCCGCCCACCATCATGGCGCTGGAGGACGCTAATCAGAAGAAATGTAATGTATATGTTTTTTTTATTATATATATGTGTATGTATCATTGTATTTGTTATCATTGGCTTGAAGAAGGTGCCTTGGAGCACAGAAACGCATTGCCACCTGTATAGTTTATTGTCATCTATTTGTATCTGTGCTGGGAGTGTTCTGGATACTGATTCATGACATAGGAGTCTTTACTTCTAGCAGGGGGCTTTTTGCTAGTTATACCCCCCTCCTCTCGAGTAAGTGCCACGCTTTCACTTTATTTCTTGAAATTACATGGCTGGTTCTGCTGACAACATATTGTTACCCAACAGAGATTATTTTCTATAGTACCCATTCTTCATCTTCGACCCCATGAACCTAAATCCCCGACGTCTGCTTATCCATAGGTTATCAGCACAAGTATAGAAATTAATAGAAAATATTGCTAGCATTACTGATCTTCTGCAGAAACACTTTTGTGGAATAATAAGAGATTTCTGCATTTATAAGATACAAGCCTCTGGAAAGAAAGGGCTATCAGCTCTCTGGAACATCTATATGCGATGGGAACCCTGGTATCATCGGCAAACGGCATAACAGGAGATGACTTGTACAAGTTTGTAAAGGTTTCTACAATGGCATCATGCTGGGATCGCTCAATTCCCTGATACAAGTCCATCCGTTTTATTGAAGGTTTTGCTACAGATTAGTTGATACCTGCGAGTGAAAGATAGATGGAAGCCCTGATCACAGGAGAATGAAAGGAGGCTCTTGGAAAATAAAGGGTCCTAAACTCCACAAAGTCTGGGATCCGCAGTGTGATCCTCTCCTCACTGTATACCAACTGCCTGCCAGCCCTCCCTCCAGTCCATCGGATCTCAGGCAACATCCTAACATCGAACTGATGAAGAAAGATTGGCGCAAACACAAAACAAGCAGCTATGTTTCAAAAGCAAATGTTTAATAATGATTATTAACAAGTTCAGAGATGGTTTTATATTAACCCCTTAGTGACAGCCAATACGCCTTTTTACTGACCTCACTAAAGGGCTTTTAATTTGCTCATACATCTTTTTAAGGCAGTGGCTTGACTGTCAATTGCTGGCCAGACTCCGGCTTTAACAGGCAGTAGCAGAGAGCCTTCGGATCTTGCTAGTGAAACCCCTTACATGCCGCAGTCACCAACAACTGTAGCATGTAAGCAGGGGGTGGGGGACCATTCTGTCAGCCATCAGCCCCCCACAGTGCGATCACAAGGTACCAATGGGTTCCCGTGACAGACGGAAGTAGCTCAACCTATTAGACTCCGCCTTCAGTGGAGTCTAATAGGCTGCTGTCATAGGCTTGGTAGAATGCACCGCATAAGTAATTCAATGTATTATCACAACCTCATGTCCCCTGAAGGGACTAAAAAAAAAATAGCATCCAAAAAGATTACATAAGTTGAGTTTAAAGAAAAAAAAAATCCGGCTTGGATAAAATACCAAGGAAATGTGTAAAATTATAACCCAGTATAAAGAAATATTTAGTTATTTATCGCGCAGGGTGAACGCTGTAAGAATAATAGTACAACTAACGGCAGAATTGCTATTTTTCCTTTATTTATCTCCCCAAAGATTGCAATAAAAAGCTCTCCAAAAGTCCCACGTACCTCAAACTGGTACCAACAAAACTACAACTCTCCTCACATAAAACAAGACCTCATATAGCTTAGTGTCCTTGAAAAATAAAAAGTTTATTGATCTTAGAATGCAGTGATACATATTCAATTGTTTACTTTTAAAATATGTTATTGTTCAGAAGTAGAAAATTTTTTTTTCAAAATCTATGTAAGCTTGGAATCACAGTAATGGCTCCTCGCGTTTTGGGAGTCCCTACACTAACCTAAATGTATCACATAAAGGGAAATATAAAAACTGTAAGTTTTTATATTTCCCTTTATGGTACCTCAGTAATTATGCAATTCAAAGTAAGATACTTATTTTTACTGAATAGTGAATGCCATTAAAATAAATGCCAAAAACAATGGTGACATTTCTGAAGGGTTTTTCTACCATCTCCCCTTAAAAACTTCATTAACACAGGCTATTTACCCAGATTGCTGCCATTAAAAAGTCCAAAAATATGCAAGCCCTCTTGTGGCTGTCAATGAGTTATGACTTTTGCAATGCCACAATAACCACTTAGGTCTTTAACCCCAAAATAGACTTAGTAAGAGGTTAATAGGAAAGCTACGGGGCATTATATGGTGGGTTATCAGAATTGTATTTGCTCTTTGGATATCAGACGTTTAGTGGCAATTGTGCGAAAATCATCATCATTTACTGCTCCAACTATACACCCCTATCTCCTGCAGAAGATCTCACTTTTGTTTTACAATTTGTAAATAACATGAGTTAAACAAAATGGCTACTTCCGTGTGTGACTTCTCTCATGTCTTACAAAATTTGTTTTGTGAATAAAACATTTCCCACATTCTAAACATGAAAATGGCTTCTCCCCTGTGTGAGTTCTCTGATGTTTAACAAGGTTTGATTTCTCTGTAAAACATTTTCCACATTCTGAACATGAAAATGGCTTCTCTCCTGCATGAAGTCTCTTATGCATAACAAGACTTGCTTTCACTGTAAAACATTTCCCACATTCTGAACATGAAAACGGCTTCTCCCCTGTGTGAGTTCTCTGATGTCTTACAAGATATGATTTCAATGTAAAACATTTCCCACATTCTGCACATGAAAATGGCTTCTCTCCTAAGTGAATTCTCTGATGTGTTACAAGATTTGCTTTCGCTCTAAAACACTTCCCACATTCTGAACATGAAAATGGCTTCACCCCTGTATGAGTTCTCTGATGTTTAACAAAACAGGATTTGTCTATAAAAGATTTTCCACATTCTGAACATGAAAATGGCTTCTCTCCTGAGTGCCTTCTCTGATGTTTATCAAGATTTGATTTCTTTGTAAAACATTTCCCACATTCTGAACATGAAAATGGCTTCTCTCCTGCGTGAATTCTCTTATGCATAACAAGACTTGATTTCATTGTAAAACATTTCCCACATTCTGAACATGAAAATGGCTTCTGCCCTGTGTGAATTCTCTGATGTCTAACAAGATATGATTTCACTGTAAAACATTTACCACATTCTGTACAAGAAAATTGCTTATCTCCTGTGTGAAGTTTCTGATGTGTTTCAAGATTTTCTTTTGCTCTAAAACATTTCCCACATTCTGAACATGAAAATGGCTTCACCCCTGTATGAGTTCTCTGATGTTTAACAAAATAAGATTTGTCTAGAAAAGATTTTCCACATTCTGAACATGAAAATGGCTTCACCCCTGTGTGAATTTTCTGATGTTTAATAAGATTTGATTTCTCCGTAAAACATTTCCCACATTCTGAACATGAAAATGGCTTCTCCCCTGCATGAATTCTCTCATGTGCAACAAGACTTGATTTTACAGTAAAACATTTCCCACATACTGAACATGAAAATGGCTTCTGCCCTATGTGAATTCTCTCATGTATAGCAAGACTTGAAATCTGAGTATAACATTTCCCACATTCTGAACATGAAAATGGCTTCTCCCCTGTGTGAGTTCTCTGATGCTTAACAAGACGTGATTTGTCTATAAAACATTTCCCACATTCTGGACATGAATATGGCTTCTCCCCTGAGTGAGCTCTTTGATGCTCTCCCCTTCTGTGATCTTTCTTCTGCTGATGAGTCTGTGATAAATCAGAAGATGGGAACTGTATAAGAGGATCAGATGATGGATCATTGCTGTAAAGGGCTGAGAGGATATCTGGTATAATAGCAGGTTCTTCATATAGATCTTGTGTGATATGAGAATCTTCTACTTTACAATCTGCAGACATCAGATGTCCTTCTGAGCTCCAGATACCAGCATCTGCCAAGAATAGAGCGGATTTTACTATTTCGCAAGTTATATTGATATTATTAAACAGCACAGTAGCTTCATGGTTAACACTGTTGCCTTGTAGCACTGGGGTCCTGGGTTCAAATCTGACTATGGACAACATCTGCATGGAGTTTGTATGGGTTTATTCCCATATTTAAAAAAAACATGCTATTAGGTAAATTTAAAAATTGAAAGCCCAAATAGAACCCAAAATGTCGAGTGATGTAGAGTGCTGCAGAATATGCATGCGCTATATAAAGAGGATTAGATTTGTTGAGAAACATTTCAATACCAACTACAAGTCAGGTGGCAAAACTCAGTTATTAACTCACTAAAAACAGCAATGGCATCCCAGTCTATCAGTGGAGCTCAGAGCGTGGACCAGCAGATCATGATGTCCGGCCTACCAGGCTGTTCTCTTGCAGTTCCCCCTTCTGTGGTGAAGCCCCCATCTTCACAGGGTCATGTATCAGTGTACCTGTCACCACTCTTCTAGTAAATGCTCAGTGGGGAACCATAAAGGTCCCTCTGAGTCAGTGCTATTAGGTGGTGTCCGTCTCACACACTCCTGACTGCTACATGTACTTTATCACAGAGGGGAGCAGTATGGTCATGTATAAAGAAGTCATGGCGGTGGAGCAAGTGTAAGGCCGGATTAGTACACACACTAGTGCTGCCGCCATACGTTGTTTAGCTCCATACTAGAAGCTTAACAGAAAACACAAGAGTGCCACATCTATCACATGGCATTATAACTGCCTACAATGTGGTCCATCTGGCTTCAGGCATGCCATGCCCGCTGATATGTCCTGGACAAGACAGTGCAGTATGCTACAGTATATTGTCCATTATTTGGTGCCGGATCTATACCAGAGTCTACAAACGAAGCCTTCAGCCCAGATACCAGATTAGCAGATGCGTCTTCTGTTATAATGAAGTACACGTTCTTTATAGGTTTCCTTCTATTCCTGATGTTGATCGAAATATTTGCAAAAAAAAAAAGCAAATCTGCAAATCTGAATCTGGTCTTATAAGTAACTAACTGTCACTGCTAGCAATAATATGGGGGCCCTGGGGGATCTATTAAAGGGTCCTGCAAAAACACTCACAGAAGAGTCCTCCACAAGCCTTGGGTTCCTTTCCCTTCAGGATGGCTACATAAATAGTATCTTCCATACAGACTGAGTTTGGCCATTTCTGCCCCAAGATTAGTTGCTGTTTTTCCCTAAAGAACTCATATAAAGCATCACATGGTTTTCTTCAAGTCCCTTTTGAGCAGAAGTCCTGACACTCACAGCAGTAACCTTCAAACCTCCAAAGAATCTTCTGTTATCTAGGTCTATGTCTCCATGGTCTATTGTGTTAGCACATAGTAATGTGATAGTGAGAAGGTACAGGTCCATAAAATGGAAGAATCTGTCTCAAAATGGCCGCTAGATACAAAATGGAGCATTATAAGATGTAAATAAGCTTGTGCGTAGTGAAACAATAATTCAAGCAGAAATAACTTTAGAGCATGAGCTTCGGTGCAATGTCTAATGATTTTTTTTTTCTATTCATCCGAGAACATTTGCCTGGTACAGTCGCTATCAGAAGAGACTCCCCCACGTCCTGAGCTTTGGGAAAAGAGCAAATCGTGCTGATAAGACGCTGCGATCATCCAAACTCACAAGGGAGGAATAATCATTTGAAGGACATTTCACATATATATTCTCACTACGCTGATTGTTGAACAATACATGATTCTTGATGTTTTTCTAACCCAATAAGATTAACCCTATGACTAATGACGTATTCCTTTCCTGTATTAGAACTATACCAAAGTGAATAAAGATTCAGTGTACGCACGCCTTAAGCAGAGTGAGCTGTATATCTGCCGCGGCTCAACTCTACGTATCTGTGGGAACCATTTAACTATCTTTGTGTAGTTTTTGGCCTCCCTGATGCATCCAGGTACGAACTAATTTGGAACCCAAGGCTTGAAAGGTTAATATGACCGGTCATGTGTAAGGGTCCTTAACAATAGGAGTCTATTGGTTCTGAACTCCGAAACTTAGGCACTTTTCCCCAATTAGTACTGACAGCAGATGATGAAGAAAGACTCACACATATATTCCCCATCCATATTATAAATGCTCATCCTGTGTTATCTCCTATAACAGATCACATTGTCAGCCATATTTAGTTTGTACTTTGGCTGAATGGGGGAATATACAGCGGAAAATCTGACAGATCCCAGAGCTTATAAATCTACATAACTATCTGCAGCCAGTGACCGAGGAGAATCTGTGACTCTTCTCTGCTGTATGTAGTGGTTACTACTCACCTGAGAGGTTATCTATAGGAATCTCCTCTTCAAACTCCTCTTTGACCACAATATTTAGCTCTGTAGTATTTATGTTGGTCAGATCTTCATCCTCATACAAAAGCTGTGAGACAAATATTGTAAAAGTCAGCAGCCGGTTGGAGAAGTCGTGTGGAAGGTTTTATGGCATAATGACCTGACAGGAGTAGTTATCTGAGCCACATAGCTGCCAGTCTAGAAGCCAGACAGATATTACATGGCGGCTCAATGACCCCTCAGGATCCTCATACACATGTATATCCGGCATGGCTAGACACGCTGCATGTTGTCTCAGTGGAGGAGATCAGCTTCTACCAGACACATCCGCTGCTTGTCTCTAGGGAAAATAAAGGAGTGTGGTGACCCGCACGGTCTACTCGGGACATGAGGTCTACGAGGAGGAGCTGGGAGGCTAAAACTGTCACGGGTCATGGCAGCACTCATCAGTTTCCTTATCGGAGGGCTACACATGACCTCGGCCCAAGTGCCATCAGGCCGCTTCCAGACACCTCTAGGATAGGTATAGCCAATAAACATTTACTGAGATTTTGAGGTTGTCACGGGGGATGCTACTGTTCCTTTCCCACTGGTATAGAACATCATATATAATAAGCAGAGTCCCCACACTAAACTTTTTAGTACCTCAGTCCCTGGGAAGAGTCATGGCCTGGAAAAACTTTACTTTAAGTAATTGGAACACTTCACAAGATACAGTAGTACACCAGTGCAGGCAATACAGAGAAAACGGTCTAGGAAGAACACAGGATGATGCTGGTCCTATAATCTCTAAGACTTGTACAGAACCGCTCCTGGAAGGGGTATACTCAGGATGACACCGCTCCGACAGTCCTAGTTATCTGTCTGGGACCACTCCTGGAAAAAGGGAAGGGGCAAACGCTACACAGATAATTTCTGGACACAGTACCTCTGCACGGTGGTCTGGGTTCATCTTTCTACTCACTCTCTCCTCACTCAATACTGGCTCTTCACATTGATGTCCTGAAGATACCTTTCTTCCCCTTTCATTCTATTCACCACATGAGGGTTGAAGGTACCCCCATGTGGCTGGCACTCAGAAGAACAGATGAACAATCTCTGAAGAAGAACTAGAAGCCTCTTGTCACACCCAACAACTCATATTTATAGACTTCAAACATACCACATGACACGGATACATTCAGACACCAACTCTTCATCCACGGCAGCTGTGCAATACACATAACAAATGACAAGATAGTTCCTGCACAATAATTAGCAAAAAAGAACCGTGGCACTCACTCGACCCCACCAGAAAAAAAGAACTTGGGGGGTGGGGGACAGAGAGAAATTCAAAAGGCTTCCTTCTCTGTGGCGATAAAAAATATTCATGCAGAGCCAGCACCGGGGCTATGGACATAGACCCCTTCAACAATCCAAATAATATAGCAAAGATGTGGCAGCATGTAATGATGCAGAGAAAAAGGCTTCTTAATTAGAGGAGCATATTATATTGTTTCACAGTTTTAAAAGAGGCAACGTTTCAACCTACAAACAAGGTCTTTTTCAAGCCTACAAAGACAATGACAAACATGTATAGCCACTGAGTATATATACATACATATAGAAGCACATGTATAGCCACTGAGTATATATACATACATACATATAGAAGCACATGTACATACTAGTATAAAATCCTAGTATAAAAGAAAAAGGTTAAAACCTGCGCCGATACGCACCAACAAACTAGTGAGACAAGGTTCAGACTCCATGTTCCGGATGCCCACTTAGTGCAACAGCCTGCTCTTAAATAGCATGGTGGTGGAATGATACTGTGCATAACCCCACCCATGTGATGTCACATCCGGGTTACCCCAGGTTGCCAGGCAACACACATACAACATACATCTGACCATATGTAGTCAGAAGAAAAACCGCCATTTAAATATCTATGCAAGGTACTCAGAGCTATAGGGAAATGCCTAGAGCTTTGTGTGGCACAGAGTGTAAGCTCTCGCCTGCGACCTGAAGGTTGCAAGTTCGATCCCCGCTTGATTTAGGTAGCCGACCCAAAGCCGACTCAGCCCTCCATCCTTCCAAGGGTGGCAAAATGAGAACCCAGCTTGGTGGGGGGGTAATAAGCAGCAATTACCTGAAAGCGCTGCGGAACAAGTTGGCGCTATACAAATACCAAGATTTATTTATAACGTATAGTGCAAACTTTGTTAGACACCCATGTTGGCCCGCTTATACCGGTAATTTGTGACTAACGCGGACGTGTCATTACGTCCATGGCCGTGTCATCACGTCAGAAGGACGTGAAGGGGCCGGCCTGTGTATGGTAGATGCGCACATGACTGATCTCGTCATGCCGCATCCGGGCGCGTCAACATGTAACGTGTGACGTCAGACGCAGTGCGTAGCGATGATCATGCGGGCATGACGCTACAGCTTACGTCACCCACGCATGCGCATCGCAAGCGTCCCATAGCCACCCAGCTACATAATTATGCCACAACAAGGCGCATCTACGGGCCTAAACGTCTGGCCTATAATGATGGTCAGTCGCTGCATATAGAGCACATAGCACATGCTGTGTAATTATGGTGCCCACAATTATCACTGAGTGTCTATCCAATGAATCAGTATTGATAAGGAAAATATTTCATATGGTCACAAATACTTCAAAAACCTAATAAAAATGAAATAATGCACTAAAAGTGAATATATAATATACACACAACGTGGTGTGATATAAATAGGTTCATTAGGTGAAGAAACACATAGTGTTAAAAATCAAGGAAAATACGTGCATGCCAGTGTGCAAAAAAAACAAGGGGAGAAAAAAAGGGGGGGGGGAAGAAAAGAAGGGGGAAAGGGGGGAGGGAAAATCAAGGGGAGAGAAAAATATAAAAAGGGGGAAAAAAACAGGGGGGGGGGGAGAGAAAAGAGGAGGACAGGAGAAAAAAAGAAGAAAAGGATGGAAAAAAGAAAAAACGGGGGGAAAAGGGGAACAGGGGGAAGGGGAAGGGAAAAAAAGGGGGAGAAAAGAAGAAAAAAAGGAGGAAAAAAAGAAACCAAAAGAAGAGCAAAAGAAAAAAGGGGGACAAAAAAAAAGAAAGCAAGAAGGGAAAAAATGGAGAAAAAAGGGAAAAGGGAGAGAAAAAAGGAAAGAAATATCCAGCAACAAAAAAAGGGAGCAAAAACACAGAAGGGAAAAGAAAGAAAAAAGGGGTGGAGAGAAAGCAATGAAGCAAAAAATGGAATCAGATGTGTAAGAAACAATTCAAAATATAGTGTTTGCCAAATCCATAGTGTATGGGAACGATAGTGTAGGTGGGCATAACTGGAACATGGTAGGTCTTTTTTAGGATGGAGCACATCGAACAAACGCAAAAAGAAGGACGAATTCGACACAGGAAGCGAAGAGGAGGCATCAAGCACAAGAGGTCCAAGAAGAGAGAGTCCTTCAACCAGACCCACGCCATCGAGACCACCAATGGGTCGAACGACGCTGAATGTAACTTAGTCGTCAATATTTCTTCAAGGCCGCTCTCTGAGATTGAAACTAAGGTACTCGCTAGGGGCCTGTCTTTCTGCCCAAAAACTGGACACACAGATTGGTTCCAACTGGATCTAGACTTGAGGTGATTTTTTCGTAACTTACGACTGAAGCGTTCTTTCTCTGGTAGACCTGGCGGGGTTGCTGCACAGTCCAACGCCCATAATGGTTTTTCATTGGCAGGCGTTGGACTGCGCAACAAAAGCCGCTATCAACCTTCATGCTCCGACTCATGTCTAGAAGCCTATATCTCTTTAGTCCAAAAGGACGTGGCGAAGTTAAGGCGTCAAAATGGTAGTAAAAAATTTGGAAGATCCAACATGAATAAACTTGAGTTCGAAGCGTTGAATTCGCTTACAGAGGACCAATCTATTATCATAAAAGCAGCAGACAAAGGAGGGGCGGTCGTTGTCATGGATATCACCCAATACCACAAAGAGGTCATGAGGCAATTTAATGATAGGGAAGTGTATGAGGTTTTGAAATATGATCCTACGTCACGATTACAAATTCAACTTAGAATACTCTTAACTGATGCCGTTATGGACGGAATCATTGATTCGGACTTACAGCGGTTCATTGATGTTTTACATCCCAACTCTCTACCCTCTCCCAAAAATACATAAAGACCTCTTGAATCCACCGGGGAGGCCAATTGTTTCAAGTTGTGAATCCATCTTTAGCAACGCAGACAGATTTCTGGACAAAATTGTACGACCGTTTGCATGTGAGGCCAATTCCTTTGTCCGGGACACAAGCCATCTTCTATTGATCATACAGGACATTGAAGTAGACGCTGATACAATCTTAGCGTCTTTTGACGTAACTTCACTTTACACCTCTACTGAACACAACTTGGGCCTTGCAGCAGTTGAATTTTACATCAGAAATTCGGATTGGTCAGATGGCTGTGTTGGCTTTGCCCTGTCGCTGCTCGAGTTCATACTCGCGAAGAATTACTTCCTCTTCGCGGGTGTGTACTATGGGCAGCGTCAGGGCACAGCCATGGGCTCCAATGTAGCCCCCTCATACGCCAACATATATATGCGGCGATTTGAAGAATTATATGTTTACACCTCTCAATTCTGGCCTCATGTACGTCAAAGGTTGAGATACATTGACGACATCTTTCTAATTTGGGATGGGAGTGCCACACTACTCATGGAATTTCAGAGTTTTTTTAAACTCTATCTACCCAAAACTACAGTTTACATCTGTGTCATCCATGGATAAAATACAATTCCTGGACGTACTAGTCTACAAGGATTCTAATAGACTGTCCACCGACCTGTTTACTAAAGAAACAGATAGAAATAGTGTCTTACATTTCAGTAGCTTTCACCCTACTAAAATGGTAGAATCTTTACCGTTTAGCCAGATGCTACGGGTATGCCGCTTGACTGATGACTCCCATTTTGATCTGAGGCTGAATGAAATGTGCCAGAAATTTACCACTAGAGGTTATCACGCCACACTGATTAACAAAACTAGGCGTAATGTACCATGCGTGGAACGCAACAGCTTGCTGACATCTAATACAACGAGAAAGAGCACTCAGAGGATCCCTTTCGTGTCTACCTATGGTATCACTAGTAGAAAAATATCAGGGATTATCAACAAACATTGGCCATGGCTGCGAGAGAGTGGTCGAATTTAAGGAGCGACCCCTCATGGCATACAGGCGGCCCCCTAATTTAAGGGACAAATTGGTAAAACCATTATTTAGGCCAATTTCGTTGGCTTCACAAAGGGTACTTGCACCCCCAAAAAATGGTAAGTATCCCTGTCTCAATTGTTCTTGCTGCGGCAATTTGGTCAAGGGCTCAAGCTTTCGTCATCCTTACACAGGACAGAAATTTAAGATTAGGCAACGCTTCACGTGCACCAGCAGCTACGTTATTTATCTCATAACCTGCCCATGTGGGTTGGGCTATGTTGGTGAGACAATCCAGGAGGTGAGAAGCAGGATCACCAGTCATAAGAGTACCATCCGTAATAAACATATGGATTTGCCGGTTCCTAAACACTTCTTTGAAAAAAAACACGCTGTGAGCCAATTATGCTTTCAGGTCATTGACCACATTCCACCTCTGGTTAGAGGGGGGGATCGCCAATTACTGTTAAAAAAAAAAGGGAATTGAAGTGGATCCATGACCTCGACACATTAGCCCCCAAAGGCCTCAATGCTGACTACCACTTTATGCCATTTATTTAGTGTATCTCTTTCTCTTCATCTAATGTGTTAAGTACCGTATATACCGGCGTATAAGGCGACGGGGCGTATAAGACGACCCCCCAACTGTCACCTTATACGCCGGTATTCAGTGGAGAAAAAAAAATAAATTCATTACTCACCTCCCACGGCGTTCTGTCGCGCTCCGGCAGGATGTCACTCGCTCCGGCAGGCTGTCGCTCGCTCCTCGTCCCCGGCGCAGCATAGCTTTCTGAATGCGGGGCTTGAGATCCCCGCTTCCAGAAAGCTAATACACACGCCGGCAGCCATGACATCATTGAATGGCTGTGATTGGCTAAGGCGCACGTGGCTTCAGCCAATCACATTATTCAATGACATCATTGAATGGGTGTGATTGCTAACACGTGCGCCTTCAGCCAATCACAGCCATTCAATGCTGTCATGGCTACCGGCGTGTGTATTAGCTTTCTGGAAGCGGGGATTTCAAGCCCCGCATTCAGAAAGCTATGCTGCCATGCTGCGCCGGGGACGAGGAGCGAGCGACAGCCTGCTGGAGCGAGCGACATCCTGCCGGAGCGCGACAGAACGCCGGGGGAGGTGAGTAATAAATTTTTTTTTTTTACACTTTTTTTTTTTTGTATTACCGGCGCATAAGACGACCCCCGACTTCAGACCCGATTTTTCGGGGTTCAAAAGTCGTCTTATACGCCGGTATATACGGTATTGATTATGTACAACAATTTTTGTTCAAGTTAATTAATTGTTCTTATTATTTTTTTCTTTTTCCTTTTAGATGATGCGTACCTACCATGTTCGGTTATGCCCACCTACACTATCGTTCCCATACACTACGGATTTGGCAAACACTATATTTTGAATTGTTTTACACATCTGATTCCATTTTTTGCTTTATTGCTTTCTCTCCACCCCTTTTTTCTTTCTTTTCCCTTCCATGTTTTTTCTCCCTTTTTTGTTGCTGGATATTTCTTTCCTTTTTTCTCTCCCTTTTCCCTTTTTCTCCCTTTTTTCCCTTCTTGCTTTCTTTTTTGCCTTTGTTTCTTTTTTTCCTCCTCTTTTTTTTCCCTCCTTTCTTTTCTTTCCCTTTTTTTCTTCTTTACTTTTTTTCTCCCCCTTCTTTTCCCTTCCCTTTTTCCCTCCCCTTCCCCCGCTCCCCTTTTTCCCCCGTTTTTTCTTTTTCCATCCTTTTCTTCTTTTTTTCTCCTCTTTTCTTCCCCCCCCTGTTTTTTTCCCTTTATATTTTTCTCTCCCCTTGCTTTTCCCTCCCTCCCCCTTTTTCCCCTTCTTTTCCCTCCCTCCCCCTTTTTTCCCCCCTTGTTTTGTCCATTGTTTTTTTTGCACACCGGCATGCACATATTTTCCTTGATTTTTAACACTATGTGTTTCTTCACCTAATGAACCTATTTATATCACACCACGTTGTATGTATATTATATATTCACTTTTAGTGCATTATTTCATTTTTTATTAGGTTTTTGAAGTATTTGTGACCATATGAAATATTTTCCTTATCAATACTGGTTCATTGGATAGACACTCAGTGATAATTGTGGGCACCATAATTACACAGCATGTGCTATGTGCTCTATATGCAGCGACTGACCATCATTATAGGCCAGAAGTTTAGTCCCGTAGATGCGCCTTGTTGTGGCATAATTATGTAGCTGGGTGGCTATTGGACGCTTGCGATGCGCATGCGTGGGTGACGTAAGCTGTAGCGTCGTGCCCGCATGATCATCGCTACGCACTGCGTCTGACGTCACACGTTACGTGTTGACGCGCCCGGATGCGGCATGACGAGATCAGTCATGCGCGCATCTACCATACACAGGCCAGCCCCTTCACGTCCTTCTGACGTGATGACACGGCCATGGACGTAATGACGCGTTCGGTTACATGTGCTCCGGGGGAGTCACAAATTACCGGTATAAGCGGGCCAACATGGGTGTTTAACAAAGTTTGCACTATGCGTTATAAATAAATCTTGGTATTTGTATAGCGCCAACGTGTTCCACAGCACTTTCAGGTAATTGTTGCTTATTATCCCCCCCCCACCAAGCTGGGTTCTCATTTTGCCGACCTTGGAAGAATGGAGGGCTGAGTCAGCCTTGGGTCGGCTACCTAAATCAAGCGGGGCTCGAACTTGCAACCTTGAGGTCGTAGGCGAGAGCTTACACTCTGCGCCACACTCTGAGTACCTTGTATAGATATTTAAATGGAGGTTTTTCTTCTGACTACATATGGTCAGAAGTATGTTGTATGTGTTGTCTGGCAACCTGGGGTAAACCGGATGTGACATCACATGGGTAGGGTTATGCACAGTATCATTCCACCACCATGCTATTTAAGAGCAGACTGCTGCACCAAGTGGGCATACGGAACATGGAGTCTGAACCTTGTGTCACTAGTTTGTTGGTGCGTATCGGCGCAGGTTTTAACCTTTTTCTTTTATACTAGGATTTTATACTTGTATGTACATGTGCTTCTATATGTATGTATATATACTCAGTGGCTATACATGTTTGTCATTGTCTTTGTAGGCTTGAAAAAGACCTTGTTTGTAGGTCGAAACGTCGCCTCTTCTAAAACTGTGAAACAATAAAATATGCTCCTTTAACTTAAAAGCCCTATTCTCTGCATCATTACATGCTGCCACAGCTTTGCTATATTATTTGGATCAGTGCATCTACACAAGACATTACATGTATGACATTTATGGGGGGGGGGGGCAGGAAGATATGTTCTGAGCCACTGCAGGAGCAGATAGATATAAATCCAATCGGTTGGCTCCTTATTCCCACCAGCAGTCTCCACCACCAGAAAACTGGGAGAAGATCCAGACAAGATGTAATGTCTCTGGTCAGCGGTAATCCTGCCATCTCCACCAGCCTTATCACACAAGGAGAAGACATCTAATAAGCCTTCTACAGATCAGAGGGACATCTCCATCTACCTGATGGTCCTGTGGAAGAAGAGGATGGGGACATCTCTCTGGGGTTCTTCTCTTACTGGATGGAACTGCAGGAAACACAGACGGACACTGAAGTCATTCTTTATATACAGATAATAAAGTCCCCGTGGATTTAGTCCTGTCTATTACCTTGTGATGGGAGCGGCTGGCGGGTCTCCATCATGGCCTCCTTGTACAGATCCTTGTGTCCTTCTAAATACTCCCACTCCTCCATGGAGAAATAGACAGCGACATCCTGACACCTTATAGGAACCTGACAACACAATATACAGTCATCACCCAGAAGCCTCCAGTGCTGTTACTGTATAATGTCCCAGCATTCCCAGCAGCATCACCTCTCCAGTCAGCAGCTCAATCATCTTGTTGGTGAGTTCTAGAATCTTCTGTACATTGATGTCCTCATGTATCAGGAGGTGAGGTGGGGGCCCCGTGATTGGGCTTAGGGGTCTTCCCCATCCATCACACACAGGGGCCCGACAAGCATCACTAAAGGTCTTCTTCACTACTGTGTAATCCTGTATATGGTGAGACATTAATAACTATCACTCCAAACATTTCCAAAGTCCATCACCTCTCCAGTGACATCATCTGTTATTACCATAGATAGGAATAATGTAATGTGACATCATCAGAATCTCTCCCCTCTCCAGTGACATCTGGTATTACCATAGATAAGAATGATGTAATGTGACATCATCAGAATCTCTCACCTCTCCAGTAAGCTGAAAGAGTATCTCTAGATTGAGATTTAATATACTCTCTGCCATCTTATTTCCATCCTTCTCCATCTTTGGACAGTAGAGGGTCCTATATTCTGAAGGCCTAAATGGAAAGAAGATGAAATAATGTAAAAAACAAAACACTAATTCCATTCCAAACAATGAAGTTCCTGGAGAGAATAAGGGAAAGCATTTCAGGATATATTAACCCGTTAAGGACTTGGCCTTATTCCACATTTTGAATCCTCCTCCCTACTTTAATAAAATCATAACTCTTATTTTATCACTGATGAAGCTGTTTAAGGGCTTTTTTGTATTTTTCACTGGTACTACTTAATGTACTGAAAAACCTTTGGAGAATTTTAAGTGGAGTAAAATGGGGAAAGAAAAACACAATTTTCCATCTTTGGGGGTGGGACATCTTACTTTTACAGTGTACACAATGTACCAACAATGACGTGATGATAACCTAAAAACTGATACGCTAATACTGTATACTAAGGACCAGTACAATGACCTGATGATACCCTAATACTGTATACTATGGACCAGTACAATGATATGATGATACCCTAATACTGTATACGATGGACCAGTACAATGACATGATGATACCCTAATACTGTATACTATGGACCAGTACAATGACATGATGATACCCTAATACTGTATACGATGGACCAGTACAATGACATGATGATACCCTAATACTGTATACGATGGACCAGTACAATGACATGATGATACCCTAATACTGTATACGATGGACCAGTACAATGACATGATGATACCCTAATACTGTATACGATGGACCGGTACAATGACATGATGATACCCTAATACTGTATACGATGGACCGGTACAATGACATGATGATACCCTAATACTGTATACGATGGACCGGTACAGTGACATGATGATACCCTAATACTGTATACGATGGACCGGTACAATGACATGATGATACCCTAATACTATATACGGTGGACCGGTACAATGACATGATGATACCCTAATACTGTATACTATGGACCAGTACAATGACATGATGATACCCTAATACTGTATACTATGGACCGGTACAATGACATGATGATACCCTAATACTGTATACGATGGACCGGTACAATGATATGATGATACCCTAATACTGTATACGATGGACCAGAACAATGACATGATGATACCCTAATACTGTATACGATGGACCAGTACAATGACATGATGGTACCCTAATACTGTATACTATGGACCGGTACAATGACATGATGATACCCTAATACTGTATACGATGGACCGGTACAATGACATGATGGTACCCTAATACTGTATACGATGGACCAGTACAATGATATGATGATACCCTAATACTGTATACGATGGACCAGTACAATGACATGATGATACCCTAATACTGTATACGATGGACCAGTACAATGACCTAATGATACCCTAATACTGTATACTATGGACCAGTACAATGACATGATGATACCCTAATACTGTATACGATGGACCAGTACAATGATATGATGATACCCTAATACTGTATACTATGGACCGGTACAATTACAACCAAAATTATTTTTTGCTGCACTACTTCTTGAAGAATAAATCGGCTTTAAAATAAGTATTTTCCATATTTGTCTTCTGGGCACCATAATGTTATTATCTTCTGTGTGGCGACCTGAGATTTGATCAGTTTTAGAGATGAGCGAGCGTACTCTGTTCGGGTGTTTTTGCACTCGAGCACCGCTTTTTCCGAGTAACTGACTACTCGGACGAAAAGATTCGGGGGGCGCCGGGGGTGAGCGGGGGGTTGCAGAGGGGAGTGGGGGAGAGAGCTCCCCGAATCTTTTCGTCCGAGTAGTCAGTTACTCGGAAAAAGCGATGCTCGAGTGCAAAAACCCCCGAACCGAGTACGCTCGCTCATCTCTGATCACTTTTTATCACATTTTTGCCTTGTTGGCCGAACAGCTCATTTCTGGCGCCAAGTATTTTTTTTCTGACAATGCTCAAACTGCCGGATAAAAAATGCATTCCTCTGATAGATTAGTTTTTTATGTCGACAGCGAAACCAAATGTGGTTTGTGTTTTTTTTTTTTACTTGAATTTTGTAAATAAATTTGGTGAAAGGGGGGAGGCGGGGGTAAAATTGTAATTTTTTGAACAATGTCCTCACAATAAATGATAAAAACCATCCTAAATACTTACTGCAAGGGGTTCTTACTTTACAGGAATACAAGACTGAGTAATAGGAGCAATGAAACATAGCATAATAAACATGTAAAGGGGGTGATAAACAGCAAGAATAAAGTGTTAAAACTGTAATAAGTTTTTGAGACATCTTGTTTTAGCGGTTTTAACACTTTATTCTTGCTGTTTATCGCCCCCTTTACATCTTTATTGGGATATTTTTGATTGCTCCTATTACTCGGTCTTGTGTCTTGTATCTGTGAATCCCAGTTTTTTTTTAAGATTCGTAAGCCCACTGTGAAGACTAAAACAAGAAGTCAGCGAAGAAGTACTAAAAACCTAAAAAGACAAAAAACTCAATTATGTAAAACTCAGATAAAAACAGCAAAGATTGAGACAAAAAGACTAAGTGCCAAAGAGAATGAAATTAACCCTAAACCGTACTTTCAGGACTCTATAGTGATGGGATCTGTTCCAATGGATTGGCGCACAGGCAATGTGGTCCCAATATTGAAAAAGGGGGCAAAAAGTGAACTTTTACTTCTATTGTGGGTAAAATGTTTGAAGGGTTTCTAAGAGCTGCTCTCCTGGAGAACCTCAAGGACAATGGTTGTATAACTGCGTATCAGCACAGGTTTATGAGAGATTGATCCTGTCAAACCAACCTAATTAGCTTCTACAAGGAGGTAAGTTCTACTAGGTTTTGGGCCCTAATCTTTTAACCCCTTAAGGACCAGGCTGTTTTGTACCTTAAAGGGGTTGTCCCGCGAAACAAAGTGGGGTCATACACTTCTGTATGGCCATATTAATGCACTTTGTAATATACATCGTGCATTAATTATGAGCCAAACAGAAGTTATTCACTTACCTGTTCCGTTGCTGGCGTCCCCGTCTCCATGGTGCCGTCTAATTTTCAGCATCTAATCGCCTGATTAGACGCGCTTGCGCAGTCCGGTCTTCTCCGTGTTGAATGGGGCCGCTCGTGCTGGAGAGCTGCTCCTCGTAGTTCCGCCCCGTCACGTGTGCCGATTCCAGCCAATCAGGAGGCTGGAATCGGCAATGGACCGCACAGAAGACCTGCGGTCCACCGAGGGTGAAGATCCCGGCGGCCATCTTCGCAAGGTAAGTAAGAAGTCACCGGAGCGCGGGGATTCGGGTAAGTACTACCCGTTTTTTTTTTTTTTTTCAACACATGCATCGGGTTTGTCTCGCGCCGAACGGGGGGGCTATTGAAAAAAAAAAAAACCCCGTTTCGGCGCGGGACAACCCCTTTAAGGACCAGACACGTTTTAGGGATTTCATCCATGTGGTGGTTTTACTGCCCTATTTATTTTCTTCAGCTACCAAAATTATTTTTGCTTTTTTTTTCTGTGACACATAAGGCTATTTTTAAATATCTTTTTCACTTACTTTTTTTCCCCGATTTTTAGTTTTATTGGGGGTAAAAAGCTAAAGAAAAAAAACCTATTTAACATTCATAGTTTTTTTTTTTAAATTGCTATATTTACGCTAAAATAAAGTATGGGAATGGGTATCTCATTTTTTTTGATGTTTTGCTATATAATATGTATGGTTTATGTTTACAGGGCGTATACGGCGACGGTTTTGGTTGGCGTCGGCTTCGGATTATTTTCTTACTTATGTATATATTGTTGTTATATTCTGCAATTTTTATTTACTGATGTATGCAATTATGTTTTTTACTATCTATGTCCCACTTGATATCATATAAGACCTCTTGGGGAACATTCACATGTTTTTAGGATTTTTTTAAATTTGACACTTTCCCACTGTAGCTGGGGCATCCATACGAGTCGCATCCATAGGAGCACCAGTTACAGGGGGAAACATCCCCTGTAGTGACATTAGTCACTGGCAGAGCTGATCAGGGTCTTCTGGGACATTGCGGCTCTGCTATAGCAGGGAATCTCAGCAATCACTTGACCCCTAGGCTCCTGTAGTAGAAGTTACACTTCCGCTTTCACTTTTCAGTACACAGTGCTCATTGAGCACTATGTACTCAGGTAAGAAGAAGACAGAAAGGGTTAAAACCTGTCCTGCCTTCTCCTCTGGGTTATCAGCTGTCACTAACACCTGACAACTTGTCCTGCCTCTGATTGATTGCAGAGACAGGAGGCTTAAATCCCCGACATACTAAGCCCGGGACCAGGCACCGTAAATTTACTGCACCTGGTCCTAAATGGGTTAAATATATTTGA
Organism: Eleutherodactylus coqui; assembly: GCF_035609145.1. NCBI lineage: Eukaryota > Metazoa > Chordata > Amphibia > Anura > Eleutherodactylidae > Eleutherodactylus > Eleutherodactylus coqui. The sequence continues at coordinate 14,352,618 of NC_089841.1, read as the reverse complement.
AAATGGCCTGGTAGAAGGATTTTGCATTAAAATATCAAAATTTGCAGACCATACAAAACTATATAAAGAAATAACACAAGAGAGGACGCAAGTAGATTTCAAGAGGATCTGGATAAAGGCCCATTTACATGCAAAGATAATCTTTCAAAAGCTTGAAAGATTAAAAGTTTTAGTGATCATTTTGCATAAAGTGTTAATGAACACTAATGTCCATTAACACTTGATCAGCTTCATTTGCATGTAAAAGGGCCTCTCTCTGGGAGCTGTTTGCAGAGCACAGTGTGTGATTAAACACACCCTGGCTCTGCACACAGCTGCATTGTTCTCATCAGGGCTGCTGGCAGAATACAATATAATCTATTGGCTCCAATGGAGAATACAGCATGCGGTCTGTTGAGAGATACTTTATCTCTCTTCGGCTCAAGGATAGATTTTAAGCTCACCTTAAAACCATAGTTCAGACGAGAAGTGCACAATGCCCAAGTTTACAAGTAACGATTATCGCTCATTTGCAGTCGTTTGAACGAATTCTGAGCGATAATCATTTCATGTAAATGGGCCTTAAGTTGGGGGTAGAAAAGTGTCAGATGAGGATTAATACTGATAAATGTGCAGTTCTGCACCCGAGCAGGAAATAGATGTCACCATTACACACTAACTGGGAAATACTAAAACAGTTTAGTATCGAGTTAGCCAGTAGAGCAAAGTGTGATTGTTCTCAGTAAGAAAAACCAAGCAACCTTGTAGATATGATACCTTTTAAAGGCTAACAAAAATACATGATGTTATAGTGAGCTTTTGAACTCTCAGGGTCCTTCATCAGGCATGGAGGAGGGATGACTTAATAACTATGTATAAATATATCAGTGGACAGTACACAGATCTCTCCCATGATCTGTTTATACACAGGACTGTGACTGTAATGAGGTGGCGCCCTCTACATCTACACCAAGATAGAAGGGGGTTCTTTACTGTAAGAGCAGTGAAACTATGGAACTCTCTGTCTGAGGATGTGTTGATGATAAATTTGATCAAAGTGTTCAAGGGTGGCCTGTATATCTTTCTTGAATGATACAATATCATATAATATAATCATTAATAATTTCAGAAGGATCAGTGATCCTGGAATTATTGGAGTCAGTAAGGATTTTTTTCCATAAATGGGGAAAATTGGCTTCTACTTCATGCGGGCTTTTTACTTCTTCTGAATCAACATTGGGGGGTGGGGGTGGGGTAATAGGCTGAACTGGATTTTTTTGTAATAATTAGAAAATTTTTTCATTTGTTTTTATTTTTTTCCACGGACAGCATACAGATCCCCAACACACAGCAGGACTATAAGATCCCAGGGGCATTTACATGTTCCATGTCCAATGTTATGTACCTGATCATGTGCAGTAAATGTCCTGTTGGGGGTCTTTATGTCGGAGCGACAGGGCAAAAACTGAAAGCGAGGATGAGATCTCATCACCACACAATTTTAATCACAGAAAGAGAGAATTACCTGTGGCCGAGCACTTCTCTAACCATGGACATGACATAGGAGATATGAGAGTTTTGATATTGAAGGGTGGTTTCAAGTCACAAAACCACAGAAGTATTTCGGAATATAAATTGATAACTTTTGAGACGCTGAACAGTGGGTTAAATTATTCCCCAGGATTTATTGGTGAATAGAAGGTATTATGAGATATATATATATATATATATATATATATATATATATATATACACACACACAGATAAGACTGCTGGCCTGGTGACCCCCCCCCCCCCCCCCCCGCCCCCAGCAGTAATCCAGGGACCATAAACTTTCACTCTCTTATTAGTGTCTAGTCCAAAGAGTTTGATTCCTTTTGCAGTATTCCTTTTAAGTGCAAATCAATCGCATCCATGTCTGTGCCTTGTTATAAGTATGTGTGTATAAATATTCATGCCTTTTCGGATCTATTCCATTCTAGCCTGAAGAAGAACCCAAGAGGTTCTCAAGCTCGCTATTATTACATCATGTATTTTAAAAGGTATCATATCTACAAGATTACATGGTTTGTCTTGCTGGGAACAATCTCATGTATGAACTTTGCACACCTTGATTATTGTTACACGGTACATGCGTGTGATCTCCATTTACACGGGAGTTCTGGCTGCAATTTTATGTTTTAGCCAATTTTTAAGAAAATTATATCTATTTAACCCAAAGTTACATGAAGGTGGACACAGCGGTCACAGCCCATCCAGACAACGGTCATCAGTATGCTGCCTGCTTCCAAGAAGCCAATAAGGTTAACTTTTTTTAAACTTAAAACTTAAAACCACATTTCTGTGCCTGCAGACCCCAAGGTATATATGAGCTCTCCACATGGAGAACATCTATTTTTCGGAGGAGTTCTGCCTTGCATTTTCCTCTCGGTTGCACTTTTAGCCACTTAAATAAATTTTTAAGCATTTTTTTCATTACAGTCTAAAGCAAAATAGTACGTGTAACATGCCGGTGTGGATTTAGTGCCGACTGGCGTTTTTTTTGCTTTTTTTTTAAATCAGATCATTTCTATTGAAATTATATTTTTGAATACAATTACCGCTGAATTTCAACAAATTTATACCTGCAGAAGTAGAATATCCATAGAACATATCATCACCCACCCAAACACAATCATAACCAGATTTAAGCAAATCATAATCTCCCACTAACAAAATCAAAATTTTAAGTTTTTTTCCTAACTCTTTGTTAAGAAAATTGTAGATGAAAGTATCAGTTAATTGTTTTTCTATTAGATTGTAGACTAGAAAGATATACCATGAGGCTAGTATAAATAGTGAAGGGGTTAAACAAAACTTTTTCTATAGCAGTGAGTGGTAGACAGACAGAAGAAAAGAGTCTCTCAGACCCCCTTGCATTCCTTTTCACATTCATAACGGTTTCAGTGTATGTTATAGTAACACCTTAAAAGGTGTAACTGATGTTAAACATTTTAGTTGTACCCTATCATGTATTCTTATTAATCTTGGAGGTAGCTACTTTTCCTGTGATGTCATTTATGGTATATAAACCACATACACCTTAGAATAAATTAGAAATCATTTGATACCGCAACAGGCTGGTGTGATATTTATTTCTCCTGGGTCCAGACTTTCTGCATGAGATCTGGGATAATCTTCTCCTTGGTAAACATGTAAATTCTCCTTACATTTTGGTCCTTTGAGTCAGAAAAACTCACTGCAGAGGGAAAGGACAGTCTGACTGTGAAAATGTGGATCTGAAGTACTCTCCGATCATTAAAAGACCTCCGTCTTTCTTAGGCATCATTAGAGGCCAGTCGGACATCCTGTCTGAAACCGTGACGTTTTTCCGAACAAGCCGGAGAATTTAGAAGCCTCCCAGATAACGTGTAGTAAGTATAACAATGGTTAAACTTTTCTTCTCTCTCTTCTTCGGTATACTTTAGTGTTAGTAGAATTTACAATGTGTATTGTAAATGAGAAGCAAGTATAGACGAATGGGTTGTCAAGGGACAATAGCAGTAGTCTATGTGAGACCATAGCCATTGTGAGAAGGCTAGAGGAAAGAATTACTCCATGCAGCACATTAAAAAAGAGGTTAGATGACGTCATGGGACACAGGGGTGTCCAGGAACTTTACTTTTTACCTTCCTACTACTTATTTTTCTTTGATATTGTGTTATAGAGTAACTAAGAATATAAAGAGGGCAGTCGCCTACTAATATATTGTAATATTTGTATTGTTGTCTTATACTGCATGAAGCAAATGTGTGACTGATTGAGATAAGCGGATCCGATACGTGGACAGTGACCTCTTGGACACATTAAGGACCAATCTCGGTATGCGGGTTGTTTTCGGACAATACCCTTGATTTGTGTTCAATGTTCACAGGCCCTACTTGGAAAGGCAAGAAGGAGTCTTCGTGTATACAGCAAAGCATTGATTCTGGTCAGGAACCTTTGACTTTTCACTGTATATTTCAGTGGCCATAGGCTTGTTTTATGTTGTCTCTTAAATAAACGTCAAGAACATAATTACTAACAATGGGAAATACAAACTGTAAGGCATTCTCCTGTGCATGTCTCTGTTGTTATCAATGACAGGAAGTCCTTAAAGGAGTTAAGAAGTACATGCACAAGTTAAATCCTGACTATGTCAAATATTGTGACTAGTGGGAAAAGAAATATAGATTTGAAAATAAATTAGAAGTCCCTAGTTGTAAAAAATTATGTGATAAAATTTGGACAAAATCAGCTAAAGATCAGCAGAAATATGGATTATCCGCTGCTGAAGCCTGGTTAAAAGAAGTCCCAAACTGTCACGCCCATATAAAAAAATAGCCCCCCGACAGTTTGATGAACAATTCAAAGGGTTAATGAGGAGTTGCAAATTGAATGAAAAAAAGAGAGCACCTAGAAGAATTCTAGGGCCAGATTGGAGTTCTGTAGAAGGAAATTAGAATGGGAGGGGAGGAGATGGTAGACCCCTTCCATAGGATAATCAGGGAGAGAGAGATGATCCTAATGCTGCATATAATCAGCCATTAAAGAATGAGTTTGTAAGTAGAGTAAAGAAGGAAATAGGAGGTTATATAATGAAATATAAGGTTACCCTTAGGACGGGATCATTGTAGTTTTACAAAGAAAAGGGTAAGAAAGTAAAAGTTTTTATACAGGGAGAAGAATGTGATACGATGGTTCAGGAAAGTCAGAGAGGTCATTGGACAGTAAGAGGATGGGGAAACAAAAGTAGAGGAAGAAGCAGAGATGGGATGCAGCTCAGGGATTTAAATGTGTGTTTGAATTATGGGAAATCTGGTGATTTTGCCCAAGAATGTCCTGAGAAACAATGCTCTCAGGCACCTTGGGGAAAAATGACTAGGAGGGGTTGATGTACAACACTTGGAGGATCTCTTGGCAAGATAGATCTCCAGGTGAATAGGCGGATGATTACTTTCCTGGTGGACTCAGGCGCCACCAGGTCATTAATATATCCCAATATGTACCCAATGTAAAATGTAGTAATAGTCATATCATGGTAAGAAGGGTTAATGGCCGGGCCCACAGGGAATCCCTCTCTGAACCAGTTATAACAGACCCAGAGACAAATAAGCCTGTGAAATGTCACATTATATTGTCCCGTATATGTCCGATAAATTTGTTGTGATGAGATATTATGACAAAATTAGGTATACCTTCATCAGAGTACCTCAGGGCTATTGTGAATCTCCAACAATTTTCTCCCAGGCTATGTCAGCAAACTTAGCCCAGTTCCAACCTCCAAGAGGTAGTCAGCTACTACTATATGTTGATAGCTAACAGCAGACAGTGGGGAGAATTGTATGGGGGACAATCACACCCTTGAGGTTTCTCTATGAGCAAGGCCATAAAGCAAACAGGAAGAAATTCCAATACTGTCAGCAAACGGTTAAATATTTGGGGTATAACCTGTTAGATGAAGGTAGGCAAGCAATTCTGGAAGTCCCAAAACTACAAACAAATTATGTCCTTTTTGGGAATGATGAACTTCTGCAGAGCCTGGATCCCAAATTATGCATCTCTGACAGCGCCCCTTACCAGACTCATCTGTGATGACCCTCTGGCTGCAGCTGACAGGATCCAGTGGGATGCGCCCTCTAAGGAAGCCTTTGTCAGGTTAAAGCAGACTCTGGTGGGCACATCAGTCTTGGGGGCTGCTGAAATATAACATGCCCTTTGTGCGAACTGTTAACTCAAAGGAAGGATATATAACCTCTGTGTTAACTCAGGAACACGGTGGGAAACAGACCGCTGGCATACTACTCTTGCCGACTAGATCCAGTGGCCGAGCGCTCCCAGCCTGTGTACAAGCGGTAGTCAGACCTTCTGCCACTATAGTGCTGTCCCCACACACTGAGTACCGCACGCAGTTAGTTATACTCATATCTCAGTCCTCGTAGACATCCCCCTGCAGGACACTACTGCTCACAGCCACACCTGACAACTGAGGGATGTACTACACTCAATCCATCTACCTTACTGCCTATTTCTTCAGATGGTCCTCCATACTACTGTCCAGGACAGATGGCACATAAGGTGTTACCCCGACCAGATCTGCAGGATGTATCTCTTGTAGATGCTGATTACACTCTCTTTGTAGATGGGTTGTACATCTCCACAGAAAACAAACCATCTTACCTAAATCATTCTTCAGATATACGGCAGTTTTGAGCCATGGCCTGTGTCATGTCTCAACAGGGGAGGATTGCAGCACTCATATGGAAAGTATTCACAGCCTAGGGGTTTACAAATTGTTCGAAATTTTTTTGTTTGTCTTGTATTATTTGTGCTAAAGATGATGCACAAGGGAATGTAAGACCAAGGGTGGGGGGGGGGGGGGCTGTCCTACACCTCAGTATCCCAACACACATATATATATATAGACTACAGCTAAACACAATGTACAAGGGAATATAAGACCAAGGAGGGGCGCTGTCCTACACCTCAGTATCCCAACACATATATATATATATAGACTACAGCTAAACACAATGCACAAGGGAATGTAAGACCAAGGAGGGGCGCCGTCCTACACCTCAGTATCCCTTCTAACACATGTACATTGTGTTTAGCTGTAGTCCATATATAAGGGAATATAAGACCAAGGAGGGGCGCTGTCCTACACCTCAGTGTCCCTTCCAACACATTTGTATGGACTACATAGAATTATACAAATGTGAAGGTAAGATCTACTGCCTAGTTATAATAGATGCTTTAGCCAAGTGGATAGAAGTGTTTCCCACAGGTCAGTCAGATGCAGCCACAGAGGCTAAAGCATTACTAAGGGAAATAACACCAGGTGATTGGGTCCTCATCAAGGGGATAAAGAAAACGAACTTGAAGACCCCAAAGTGGGAAGGACCTTATGAGGTACTCCTCACCACTCCTACTGCAATAAAGATTGCTGAGAGGCAGACCTGGATTTACCAATCTCACTTTAAAAAGGTAACACAGGTAGAGCAGGGACAGTGTGCTGAGGGGGTCTAGTCCAGCCCGCTACAAAGGGGGGTCCACATTAGGTGGTCTCCACATCAACTGGGGGAAGAAATCCACACCTCTTCCCCCGGGACCCCCTCAGTAAGGACAAAATGAAAGGAATAGCATTTCTTTTCGGAGTATTGGTAAATCTGGGGGATGCTATTGATGACCGACCTGAAACTGTCAGAGGTGATCAGCATATTACCCGATCCTACACGATGGGGGGTGCTGGGAGAGCTCTGAATGTAACTTTTATAGAAGGAGTGACAAGTACCATACTGGTAGATATTTTTCAGATAATCGACTTGTTGGCATTGCACACAAAGGAATAAGGCGTGGCTAGATGCTTGCTTGGCTTGATAGTACTCTTAGTCAGGCCACATCCCTGGCAGCCTTTTTAGGACCTGCTGTAATACCTTCAGCCGCCGCCCAAGGTCCATCTTGGCTTCTCACCTCCCATAGATGTACCTTTTACATTGTAGTACACAACACCAGTGATTAGTGCCTTCTCTGAATTGTGTAGGAATAGTTAGAATCCTCCATCCCGTGTCCTCTGTGTGTTAATAATATGTTCTCTTTCTGCAGTTGGCTGTAGGAGTCTAGAAACAGTTAAAGCTTTGGGGGGGTTGGGGTAGTGCGACTCTGCAGATGATTGGAGTAGTAGTAGTTGTGTGAATTTTTTTATGCTATGCAGTAAACATTGTGTGTAGAGAATTATATGGTTGATAATGATAGAAAGACTTGACCGCATGGATAGATGAAAATTAATGACCAGTGTTCAGGCTGTGATGAATGTAAATTGTGTGATTATCTCTCGTACCCAATTCCAAAATTCACATAATTTAACACAACATCTGACCACGTGGATTACATCTGCATCATCCCTGTAACATTACAGACAGTCTGAGGTTAATATGATACACGTTACACAACTTTACTGTTTGTATAATAAACTCTATGCACCAAATCCAATTGGGATACTTATTGACTTTCAGATAGAGATATCATTGGACTCCTCCACAACATTTATCCAAAATCCAGTCCTATTACTTAGGTGGTCAGCTGAGATATCGTTGGGGTAACTGTAATTGGTGGCATGTAAAAAAAATTTAAAAAATTTCATTATTGCACTGCAATATGTCGTATGGCAGCAGACCAATGAGAAACCGTCAAATTCCCTCTCTTTCCATGGAATTAATCAAGATGATTAGGGTAAATGGCAATGTTTTTTTTTCTCTCCTGTAAAAGTTTGATAGATTTGACATCACATCTATTGCAGTTACCACAACGATATGTAAAACATTGGGTCTTCCCAATTATAGAGTGGAGATAACTGATATAGGGTGGCCCAAAAATCGTCACCCATCTTCCTGTGTCAAGTCTATGAGCGTTCAGGTTCCTGGGATAGCTGAGTGGCCAGACAGCTATCACTCTGCTATTCCCAGTTCCCACAGAAATCACTTGCATTCCTTAAGTCGGACCTAACGTCTGCAATTTAATAGTTAAGCCTTGTCCATTTAAAATGAACCATAACTCTGAAGATTGTGTTCACAATTCATAGTCTGGGTTCCATCTTACATTTAACAGCTGGTGGTAGCAGTGAGTGATTGTAGGTATTGTAGAGTACGGGAGCCGTTAGACCGGATCAGGTGGTAATTTGAGCTTTCGTTTTACATGCGTGCAGAAACCTGAGAAAGCTGGGTACAAAATAGCCTGTATTCTAATGACTCCACACTTGCAATTCCCACTAGAGTAATCGATCGAGGCTCTGCCGTAACCAGTGTCCGCAGCACCAAGAGCGTTCGGAATAGCTGATCTGTGACAAATCGGTGATAGAGGTGGGATGGTCTCTTATCCGTGACAATAATGTATTAAAAATCCCATCAGAGGAGGCAAATACAACCTTAGATGTTTCATGAGGAGTTCAACAAGCAAATTCCGCCAACCTGTTTGCCCCCTTGTGGCATTCCTCAGTATAGCGATCAGAATGGTCAAAGCGTTCTGTGCATTCCACACAATCACCCAGCCCCAATATTCACTATTGCCTCCAAGGTTGCATAAGAAGCCTCAAGGCGCAAAATATTCGCAATAGCGTTGGCAAATTCCCCAGCGCCATCATTGAGCACATGTGCAATGACGCCGTCTTACCTCCTCGTCATTGCAACTTGGTTAAATGACAGACTGGCCACACAACAAACTAGCCTCCGCTATGACCGTCCTCCGCTTCACCCATCTGGCTCCCCCACAACAGGAGCTGTGGTGCAGCACAACCAAAGGCCCAGGAACAGCAAGGAGCCAGCAGAGTCACAAACACCGGCCAGGAGAAACCCAAGCCAGCACAACAGGTGGGAGCTCTCCTGGTGTCTCACATCACGCTGGAGGCCGCACTTCTACATGTCTACACCTATTATTGTTACACGGTACATGTGTGTGAGGCAGCGGCATGCGACTTCTACATGCAATTTTAGACATCCACAAACTGGAGCAAGTTCAGAGAAGTTACCAAGATGGTGAGCGGTCTGCAAATCATGTCCTATGGGGAGCGGTTAAAGGATCTGGGAATGTTTAGCAGAAGAGAAGGCTGAGAGGAGACTTAATAGCTGTCTACAAATATCTGAAGGGCTGTCACAGTGCAGAGGGGTCAGCCCTATTCTCATCTGCACAAGAAAAGACTAGAAGCAATGGGATGAAACTGAAAGGGAGGAGACACAAATTAGATATTAGACAGTGAGGGGGATCAATGAGTGGAACAGGTTACCACGGGAGGTGGTGAGTTCTCCTTCAATGGAAGTGTTCAAACAAAGGCTGGACAAATATCTGTCTGGGATGATTTAGAGAATCCAGCACTATGCAAGGGGCTGGACCCGATGACCCTGGAGGTCCCTTCCAACTCTACCATTCTGTTTAATACAAAGTTGCATGAAGGTGGACACAGCGGTCACACCCCATCCAGGCAACAGCAATCAGTATGCTGCCTGTTTCCAGGAAGCATCTAGGACTTATAGGCGCACTTACTATTCAGGTGAGTAGTTCTTGTATTTTACAGAATGTTAAGCATTTAAACTTTATAACCAAATGTTCGGCCTTTTCCTGTCTGGCGGTGATATAAACATACAGTGGATAAGTCTACACCCCCGTTACACTGCCAGGGTTTGTCATTCCCCTTCCATGTGACCCGTTATCTGTACAATCCCACTGGGGAGCAAACTACATCTTTTAGGGTGGAAAAATAAAACAAAAATAATGTGTTTGCACAAGCATTCACACCCTTTTATATCCGGGGGTGTGGTTGTGTTCAGAATTAGCCAATCACATGTGACCTCCTGTTAGACAGCAGTCAGCACCCCGCTGCCTTTATATACAGGGATTCTGGGTTCCCCCATATAAAGTTCGGCTCTTCTAGGAGGATTTTCCTGACATTTTCTTACTTGGTCTGTAAAGATCTTACAGAACATCAAAGGGGTCTGCTTGTTGGAAGGAGTCAGTCAGGAGAAGGGGGCCAAAACATCTCCAAGACATGACATAACATAGAGCACAGGGGAGACCGTCAGCAAGAAGGGGATTAATAACCTAACAGTGACATCATCAAGCATGGGACCTCCCCCAGAAAGCCTAAAAGAGAATTGTTATAAGAGGCCAACAGCAACATTAGAGGAGCTGCTGGAGTTTCTAGTGAGTCCTGGTTGTGTAGTCATGTGATATCTCCCGTGTTCTTCATATGTCAGGGCTATGGGGGAGGGGACAAGACTTTACTAACAGAGATCATACAAGCCGGTCATGTTCTGCCAGAACGTCCATCACGTCAGCAGAAATCTGTGGAGAACGTGTTCTGCCTGAGGAGAACGAGGGGGACCTTGTCGGCCAGAATCCCAGAAGGTCGGCCTGGTACAAAGCCAACACTGCAGTCAGCAGAAGACCCGAAAACCGCAGTGAAGATGGTGGGGGCAGAATTATGGGGGGGGGGGGGCAGTATTATAGGGGGCAGTTTATCTGGAACTGGGGCATTAGTGACGGAAAGGCAATTATCAACAGTCCCAAATATCCGTCCATTCTGGCCCAAAACTTTCAGTTCTCTGCTGGAAAGCTGGAGATGAAGAGGAAATTCACCTTTCAGCATGATGACCCGAAGCAACAAGAGAACGTCCCACCAGAGCCTGAACCTGTACCTCATAACAGAACGGGTGACCTGAAGAGGGCGTTACACACCAGAGCCCAGAGCTGAACCACATAGCAGATCTGTGGGGGATCTGAAGAGGGCGCTACACACCTGAACCCAGAGCTGAACCCCAAAGCAGATCTATGGGTGACCTGAAGAGGGCACTACACACCAGAGCCCAGACCTAAACCCGAAAGCGGATCTGTGGGGGACCTGAAGAGGGCGCTATACACCAGAGCCCAGATCTGAAGAGGGCGCTACACACCAGAGCCAGAACCTGAACCCCACAGTAGGTCTGTGGGGACCTGAAGAGGGTGCTATACACCAGAGGCCGGACCTGAACCCCATAGCAGATCTGTAGGGACCTGAAGAGGGCGCTACACACCAGAGCCCAGACCTGAAGAGGGCACTACATACCAGAGCCCAAATCTGAAGAGGGCACTACATACCAGAGCCCGGACATGAAGAGGGCACTACATACCAGAGCCCAAACCTGAACCCCACAGCAGGTCTGTGGGGACTTGAAGAGGGCGCTACACACCAGAGCCCGGACCTGAACCACAAAGCAGATCTGTGGGGGACCTGTAGAGGGCGCTACACAGCAGAGCCCGGACCTGAACCCCATAGCAGATCTAAAGGGGACCTGAAGAGGGCGCTACACACCAGAGCCCAGACCTGAACCCCATAGCAGATCTACAGGGGACCTGAAGAGGCCGCTACACACCACAGCCCAGACCTGAACCCCATAGCGGATCTATGGGGGACCTGAAGAGGGCGCTACACACCAGAGCCCAGACCTGAACCCCATAGCGGATCTATGGGGGACCTGAAGAGGGCGCTACATACCAGAGCCCAGACCTGAACCCCATAGCAGATCTGTGAGGGACCTGAAGAGGGCGCTACACACCAGAGCCCAGACCTGAACCCCATAGCAGATCTGTGAGGGACCTGAAGAGGGCGCTACACACCAGAGCCCAGACCTGAACCCCATAGCAGGTCTGTGGGAACCTGAAGAGGGCGCTACACACCAGAGCCCAGAGCTGAACCCCATAGCGGATCTATGGGGGACCTGAAGAGGGCGCTACACACCTGAGCCCAGACCTGAACCCCATAGCAGATCTGTGGGGGACCTGAAGAGGGCGCTACACACCAGAGCCCAGACCTGAACCACATAGCAGATCTACGGGGGACCTGTAGAGGGCGCTACACAGCAGAGCCCGGACCTGAACCCCATAGCAGATCTAAAGGGGACCTGAAGAGGGCGCTACACACCAGAGCCCAGACCTGAACCCCATAGCAGATCTACAGGGGACCTGAAGAGGCCGCTACACACCACAGCCCAGACCTGAACCCCATAGTGGATCTATGGGGAACCTGAAGAGGGCGCTACACACCAGAGCCCAGAGCTGAACCCCATAGCGGATCTATGGGGGACCTGAAGAGGGCGCTACACACCTGAGCCCAGACCTGAACCCCATAGCAGATCTGTGGGGGACCTGAAGAGGGCGCTACACACCAGAGCCCAGACCTGAACCACATAGCAGATCTACGGGGGACCTGAAGAGGGCGCTACACACCAGAGCCCGGACCTGAACCCCATAGCAGATCTGTGGGGTACCTGAAGAGGGCGCTACACACCAGAGCCCAAACCTGAACCCCATAGCAGATCTGCAGGGGACCTGAAGAGGGCGCTACACACCAGAGGCTGGAGCTGAACTATGGGGGACCTGAAGAGGGCGCTACACACCAGAGCCCGGACCTGAACCCCATAGCAGATCTGTGGGGGACCTGAAGAGGGTGCTACACACCAGAGCCCGGACCTGAACCCCATAGCAGATCTGTGGGGGACCTGAAGAGGGCGCTACACATCAGAGCCCGGACCTGAACCCCATAGCAGATCTATGGGGACCTGAAGAGGGCGCTACACACCAGAGCCCAGACCTGAACCCCATAGCAGATCTCTGGATGACCTGAAGAGGGCGCTACCCACCAGAGCCCAGACCTGAACCCCATAGCAGAACTGTGGGGGACCTGAAGAGGGCGCTACACACCAGAGCTCGGACCTGAACCCCATAGCAGATCTACGGGGGACCTGAAGAGGGCGCTACACACCAGAGCCCAGACCTGAACCCCATAGCAGATCTACAGGGGACCTGAAGAGGGCGCTACACACCAGAGCCTGGACCTGAACTCCATAGCAGATCTGTGGGGGACCTGAAGAGGGCGCTACACACCAGAGCCCAGACCTGAACCCCATAGCAGATCTACGGGGGACCTGAAGAGGGCGCTACACACCAGAGCCCGGATCTGAACCCCATAGCAGATCTGTGGGGTACCTGAAGAGGGCGCTACACACCAGAGCCCAGACCTAAACACCAAAGCAGATCTACAGGTGACCTGAAGAGGGCGCTACACACCAGAGGCCAGACCTGAACCCCATAGCAGATCTGTGGATGACCTGAAGAGGGCGCTACACACCAGAGCCCGGACCTAAACACCAAAGCAGATCTACAGGTGACCTGAAGAGGGCGCTACACACCAGAGGCCAGACCTGAACCCCATAGCAGATCTGTGGATGACCTGAAGAGGGCGCTACACACCAGAGCCCGGACCTGAACCCATAGCAGATCTATGGGGACCTGAAGAGGGCGCTACACACCAGAGCCCAGACCTGAACCCCATAGCAGATCTCTGGATGACCTGAAGAGGGCGCTACCCACCAGAGCCCAGACCTGAACCCCATAGCAGAACTGTGGGGGACCTGAAGAGGGCGCTACACACCAGAGCTCGGACCTGAACCCCATAGCAGATCTACGGGGGACCTGAAGAGGGCGCTACACACCAGAGCCCAGACCTGAACCCCATAGCAGATCTACAGGGGACCTGAAGAGGGCGCTACACACCAGAGCCTGGACCTGAACTCCATAGCAGATCTGTGGGGGACCTGAAGAGGGCGCTACACACCAGAGCCCAGACCTGAACCCCATAGCAGATCTACGGGGGACCTGAAGAGGGCGCTACACACCAGAGCCCGGATCTGAACCCCATAGCAGATCTGTGGGGTACCTGAAGAGGGCGCTACACACCAGAGCCCAGACCTAAACACCAAAGCAGATCTACAGGTGACCTGAAGAGGGCGCTACACACCAGAGGCCAGACCTGAACCCCATAGCAGATCTGTGGATGACCTGAAGAGGGCGCTACACACCAGAGCCCGGACCTAAACACCAAAGCAGATCTACAGGTGACCTGAAGAGGGCGCTACACACCAGAGGCCAGACCTGAACCCCATAGCAGATCTGTGGATGACCTGAAGAGGGCGCTACACACCAGAGCCCGGACCTGAACCCATAGCAGATCTATGGGGACCTGAAGAGGGCGCTACACACCAGATGCTCTCACAAAGAAGAGTGGGCCAAGATCTCCAACTGAGGATGTGTCACCGACCCTCAGAGCCTGAATGGCGTCATAAGGTCACAGGGGACATCAACAGAGGATTACTGATAGAGTGTGTATATTAATGCAACAAGATTAATTAAGCCCTCCACATACCAAGCGTTCCTGATGGGGTTAATCCTCCCCGCCACCAGCGGTCCTGACATGAGGCGACATAAAGACCAGCAGAGCCGAACAGTAGCCGTGTGCTTCGAGGACCTGTGATGATGTCACTGTCATGTGATCACCTGTGCGGGAGGAGTCAGGTATCACATGACCAGGGAGGGATTAGTGGATGCAGAACTCTGATGGTTGTGATGTGTGGGGGTCAGGATGGATGTAGTAGAGCTGTGTGTGTGATGTGTGGGGGTCAGGATGGATGGAGTAGAGCTGTGTGTGATGTGTGGGGGTCAGGATGGATGGAGTAGAGCTGTGTGTGTGATGTGTGGGGGTCAGGATGGATGGAGTAGAGCTGTATGTGTGATGTGTGGGGGTCAGGATGGATGGAGTAGAGCTGTGTGTGTGATGTGTGGGGGGTCAGGATGGATGGAGTAGAGCTGTGTGTGTGATGTGTGGGGGTCAGGATGGATGGAGTAGAGCTGTGTGTGTGATGTGTGGGGGTCAGGATGGATGGAGTAGAGCTGTGTGTGTGATGTGTGGGGTCAGGATGGATGGAGTAGAGCTGTGTGTGTGATGTGTGGGGATCAGGATGGATGGAGTAGAGCTGTGTGTGATGTGTGGGGCCAGGATGGATGGAGTAGAGCTGTGTGTGTGATGTGTGGGGGTCAGGATGGATGGAATAGAGCTGTGTGTGTGATGTGTGGGGGTCAGGATGGATGGAGTAGAGCTGTGTGTGTGATGTGTGGGGGTCAGGATGGATGGAGTAGAGCTGTGTGTGTGATGTGTGGGGGTCAGGATGGATGGAGTAGAGCTGTGTGTGATGTGTGAGGGTCAGGATGGATGGAGTAGAGCTGTGTGTGTGATGTGTGGGGGTCAGGATGGATGGAGTAGAGCTGTGTGTGAGATGTGTGGGGGTCAGGATGGATGGAGTAGAGCTGTGTGTGTGATGTGTGGGGGTCAGGATGGATGGAGTACAGCTGTGTGTGTGATGTGTGGGGATCAGGATGGATGGAGTAGAGCTGTGTGTGTGATGTGTGGGGGTCAGGATGGATGGAGTAGAGCTGTGTGTGTGATGTGTGGGGGGTCAGGATGGATGGAGTAGAGCTGTGTGTGATGTGTGGGGGTCAGGATGGATGGAGTAGAGCTGTGTGTGTGATGTGTGGGGGTCAGGATGGATGGAGTAGAGCTGTGTGTGTGATGTGTGGGGTCAGGATGGATGGAGTAGAGCTGTGTGTGATGTGTGGGGGTCAGGATGGATGGAGTAGAGCTGTGTGTGTGATGTGTGGGGATCAGGATGGATGGAGTAGAGCTGTGTGTGATGTGTGGGGCCAGGATGGATGGAGTAGAGCTGTGTGTGTGATGTGTGGGGGTCAGGATGGATGGAGTAGAGCTGTGTGTGTGATGTGTGGGGGTCAGGATGGATGGAGTAGAGCTGTGTGTGTGATGTGTGGGGGTCAGGATGGATGGAGTAGAGCTGTGTGTGTGATGTGTGGGGGGTCAGGATGGATGGAGTTGAGCCGTGTGTGTGATGTGTGGGGGTCAGGATGGATGGAGTAGAGCCGTGTGTGTGATGTGTGGGAGTCAGGATGGATGGAGTAGAGCTGTGTGTGTGATGTGTGGGGGTCAGGATGGATGGAGTAGAGCCGTGTGTGTGATGTGTGGGAGTCAGGATGGATGGAGTAGAGCTGTGTGTGTGATGTGTGGGGGTCAGGATGGATGTAGTAGAGCTGTGTGTGTGATGTGTGGGGGTCAGGATGGATGGAGTAGAGCTGTGTGTGTGATGTGTGGGGGTCAGGATGGATGGAGTAGAGCTGTGTGTGTGATGTGTGGGGTCAGGATGGATGGAGTAGAGCTGTGTGTGATGTGTGGGGGTCAGGATGGATGGAGTAGAGCTGTGTGTGTGATGTGTGGGGGTCAGGATGGATGGAGTAGAGCTGTGTGTGTGATGTGTGGGGGTCAGGATGGATGGAGTAGAGCTGTGTGTGTGATGTGTGGGGGTCAGGATGGATGGAGTAGAGCTGTGTGTGTGATGTGTGGGGGTCAGAATGGATGGAGTAGAGCTGTGTGTGTGATGTGTGGGGGTCAGGATGGATGGAGTAGAGCTGTGTGTGTGATGTGTGGGGGTCAGGATGGATGGAGTAGAGCTGTGTGTGATGGGGGAGGGGTCAGGATGGATGGAGTAGAGCTGTGTGTGATGTGTGGGGGTCAGGATGGATGGAGTAGAGCTGGGTGTGATGTGTGGGGGTCAGGATGGATGGAGTAGAGCTGTGTGTGTGATGTGTGGGGGTCAGGATGGATGTAGTAGAGCTGTGTGTGTGATGTGTGGGGGTCAGGATGGATGGAGTAGAGCTGTGTGTGTGATGTGTGGGGGTCAGGATGGATGGAGTAGAGCTGTGTGTGATGTGTGGGGGTCAGGATGGATGGAGTAGAGCTGGGTGTGATGTGTGGGGGTCAGGATGGATGGAGTAGAGCTGTGTGTGTGATGTGTGGGGGTCAGGATGGATGGAGTAGAGCTATGTGTGTGATGTGTGGGGGTCAGGATGGATGGAGTAGAGCTGTGTGGGGGTCAGGATGGTTGCAGTAGAGCTGTGTGTGATGTGTGGGGGTCAGGATGGATGGAGTAGAGCTGTGTGTGTAATGTGGGGTTCAGGATGGATGGAGTAGAGCTGTCTGTGATGTGTGGGGGTCAGGATGGATGGAGTAGAGCTGTGTGTGATGTGTGGGAGTCAGGATGGATGGAGTAGAGCTATGTGTCTGGTGTGTGGTGGTATGCTTGTATCTTGTCTCCACCAGGCTTATGGGTAGAGACAGGCTTCCTACTGGCAGCCACATATGCCCCCTCCCTGCTGTGCCCAGAGCTCTGTGCCAGCTGTTGATTGGCTGCTTTTATATAGCCCTTCAGCCACCTTCAGGGAGCTGCAGAGACCAGCAGTTCGGTGGAGACATGGAAAGGCTTCACAGAGGGAGGGAGCTCCCTCTGTGTTGCTGGGTTGTCATGGCAACAGTACGCCAGATCAATAGTGTATAAAAATACTTTTTTATAGTATTTCCCCTATTTTCATAAAGCACATTAAACATTTCAGCTAAACACACATATGTGATATCGCCGCTGGTCCCCTTTAGGGCGGGATTCTTGCAGCAGTCCCCGCAGCGGCATGATGCCACCGCGGATTTATGCCACGGGAAAACAATTACGGCATTCTATATTTTAGCACATTTTTTCGTGGCATTAGATCTCCATTAATATAGTAATAACGGAGACTTCCAAGACACCGCTGAAAAAAAGCACATTTTTCCATAATCGCCAGCAGGGACTTAAACGTTAAACCACGGGTGTTTCTTCCACCGTCCATGAGCAGAAGCCCTTAGGCCTCATGAACACTGCTGTAGCGGACTCTGGCAGCACCATATCGCAGCGGAGTCCCACACGGCGCCCCACAAGACCCCATATTCACCTTTCCGGATCGCATGACGTGCCGGAGGTGGATGATGACGCAGCCACCGGTGGGTGGTGAAGCGTAATCATGTGATACTTCCACTGTGCTCACAGTGGAAGTATTACGTGCCGGACAGCTTCCATTGACTACAACGGAAGTCTCACGCGCATTTTTCTGCAGCAATTAGAACATGCCGCAGTTTCTTTCATGCTGTGGAATTCTGCAGTGTGAACACTGAGCTATTAGGCTGGATACCCACGGCCGGAGCGGGATTCTGCCGCATTATTACGCCACGATCGCCAGCAGGGATGAACAAAAAAAATCTACTGTATTAACCCCTTAGTGACGAAGCCTGTTTGTGCCTTAGTGACGGAGCCAAATTTTGGAAATCTGACTTGCGTCGTTCAACATAGCATAACTCCGTAAAGGTTTTGCATATCCAAATGATTCTGACATTGTTTTTTTTTGCCACATGTTGTACTTTATTTAGGTGGTGAAAAAATCCCGATATAATTTGTGTATATTTATTAAAAGTACCAATATTGGAAAAATTTTGAAAAAATTGTCATTTTTTCACATTTTCAACTGTAATATCTCAAATATGTCCAAACATACTGTACAAACTTTTGATAGGATATATATTTCCATCTGTTTACTTTATTCTGGACGCACATTCGAAAAACTTTTGTGTTTTTTTTAACCATTTAGATGACGTACAAATTTAACATTACTTTTCAGCATTTTGAGGAACACTTTGTTTTCCTGCACCAAGCCAAGTTTGCAAAGGCTTATGAGTGTCAGAATAATAGATACCCCCCCCCAAATGACCCCATTTAAAAACTACACCCCTTAATGTATCCACTGAGGGGTGTCATGAGTATTTTGACCCCACAGTTTTTTTTCAGGAATTAACTTAATTTAGAGGAGAAAAAATAAAATTTCATATTTTTGCAAATATGTCATTTTAAAGACATATTTTTTTCCTATAGTGCATATGAAAATGAGGATTGACACCCCAAAATGGATACCCCTGTTTTTCCCATGTTCAGAAATATACCCATTGCGGCCCTAATCTTATGTCTGGATGCACAACGGGGCCCAAAACGAAAGGAGTAGTCAGTGTCTTTCAGAACATAAATTTTCCTTGAAGGCGTTTTAGGCCCCATAGCACTTATGTAGAGCTCTTGAGCGGCCAAAACCAAAGCGAACCTCAACAATTGACCCCATTTTGAAAACTAGACTCCTTAACGAATTTATCTAGGGGTGTACTGACCATTTTGACCCCACAGTTTTTGAATGAATTTAAGCAAAGCAAAAGGAAAAAATTGTGATTTTCGTTTTTTTGTCAATTCTGTCATTTTAAAAACAGCTTTTTTGTACATCACACACATGAATGAAGACTTGCACCCCAAAATGGATACCCCTGTTTGTCCAGTGTTCAGAGACATACCCATTGTGGCCCTAATCTTATGTGTGGATGCACAACGGGGCCTAAAATGAAAGGAGTAGCCGATGGCTTTCAGAACAGAAATTTAGCATGAAGGTGATTTAGGCCCCATTGCACACTTGTAGAGCCCTTGAGCAGCCAAAACGGCAGAGAACCCCAACAAATGACCCCATTTTGAAAACTAGACCCCTTAACGAATTTATCTAAGGGTGCACTGTGTATTTTTACCCTACAATTTTTGAATAAATCTAAGCAAAGCAGTAGGAAAAAATTACAATTTTCATTTTTTTGGCAGTTGTATCAATTTAAAAACTGTTTTTTTTTGTACAGCACACATAGGAATAAAGACTTTCACCCCAAAATGGATACCGCTGTTTGTCCTGTGTTCAGATACATACCCCTTGTGGCCCTAATCTAAGTGTCAAACCGCAACAAAGTAATTATAATGGGGGACTTTAATTATCCAGATATAATATAGGAAAATGAGACCTGCAAATCTCACAGGGGTGATAAGTTCTTAAGAGTAATTTTAAATAATTATCTGAACCAACTGGTGCAGGAACCAACAAGAGGGAGGGCCATTCTGGACCTAGTACTAACTAACAAACCGGACCGAATAAAGGGGGTACAGGTTGAGGGCCACTTGGGGAACAGTGACCGCAATATAATCAACTTCCAGCTGGCATTCAATAGGAAGCCTTATCAGGGAGCGACAAAAA
Organism: Eleutherodactylus coqui; assembly: GCF_035609145.1. Taxonomy (NCBI): domain Eukaryota; kingdom Metazoa; phylum Chordata; class Amphibia; order Anura; family Eleutherodactylidae; genus Eleutherodactylus; species Eleutherodactylus coqui. The sequence goes on along the minus strand of NC_089841.1, from coordinate 14,332,287 downwards.
AACTAAACTTTAGAAAAGCAAAATTTGATGAGCTTAGAACTACTATCGGTAACATTAATTGGGACAACATCCTCAAAAATATCAGTACGGAGGACAAATGGGAAAAGTTCAAAAGGATCCTAATCACCTCATGTGAGCAGTTCATTCCCTTTAAAAATAAAATAAACTCAACTAAAAGGAAACCAATGTGGCTTACAAGACGGTAAGAGGGGCAATAAACGAAAAAAAAGAAAGCGTTCAAACTACTAAAGCAAGAAGGCAGCGAAGAAGCGCTAAAATCGTACAGGGAAAAAAATAAAATATGCAAAGATAGGATCAAAATTGCCAAGGAGGAGGCGGAAAGACTGATCGCCAAAGAGAGCAAAAATAACCCAAAACTATTTTTCAACTACATTAACAGCAAAAGGATTTGCAGGGAGAGCACTGGCCCTTTAACAAATAATGCAGGGGAAATCATTGATGATGATGAAGGGAAGGCAAATCTATTAAATAGTTTCTTTTCAAGCGTATTCACAAACGAAAAGGAAATGCCACACGAGATGCAGGGGAATAAAATAAACCCCTCGCAAAATATGTCATACCTAACGCAAGAGGAAGTCCGGAACCGATTAAAGAAGATTAAAATCGATAAATCGCCAGGCCCAGATGGAATACACCCAAGGGTACTAAGGGAACTAAGTGACGAGATAGCTAGGCCGCTACACCTAATATTTCTAGACACTATCAAGACCGGTGTTGTACCATTGGATTGGCGCATTGCCAACGTGGTTCCAATTTACAAAAAGGGGACCAAAAGTGAGCCTGGTAAATACAGGCCGGTAAGTCTCACTTCAGTAACGAGAAAAAATTTCGAGGGGATTCTGAGAGACGCCATCGATGGGTACCTCAAGGAGAACAAGGGAATAACTCCTCACCAGCATGGATTCATGAAGGGTCGCTCATGTCAGACAAATCTGATCAGTTTCTACGATGAAGTAAGCTCTAAGCTGGACCTGGGAGAATCTATTGATCTCGTATATCTGGACTTCTCTAAAGCCTTTGACACCGTGCCATATAATAGGCTAATATACAAAATGAGACAGCTTGGATTGGGTGAAAACGTGTGTAAGTGGGTAAAAAATTGGCTCAATGATAGAAAGCAGAGGGTGGTAATAAATGGTTCACAGAAGGGGAAATCAAGAATTAAAAACAATCACAGAAAATGGCCGTTACTTACTGATTGAGGAGTGCATATAGATGCATCCTCCTCTCACCATGCAGGTAGCTGACTACCAAATGGAGGAGCCAATAACACCTGTGAGGGCACCGTTAAAACACCCACTCACACTGCCTCCTGATAATGGGGGGGTGGATGCTTGGTGTACACTCCCACACATAGTGGATACAGGGTGCCAGACCATTCTGATATATGTAGTTCACCATGCAGACCAGCAACCTATTAATGACGCCATGATAATTCGGCGGGTTGCCCTGCCCTATCCATCAGTTAACCACATTGGTACTGCCACCTTGGGCTCCTCCTGGAGTCTTAATGCCACACTGCATGTGAATGATAGATAATAAATGCAAGGCATTGGTTGGATGTTGGCCAAGATACATGAGCCCACTAACCACTTCACGGTTCCTTGCATTGTAGTGGGTCCCTACACTAATATAAATGCATCACAGAAGGGGAAATCAAGAATTAAAAACAATCACAGAAAATGGCAGTACCAATGTGGTTCACCTGGGCGTAATAGTGGATTGTAGACTAAACTGGAGTAACCAATGCCAGTCAGCTGCTGCAAAGGCAAATAAAGTCTTGAGGTGCATTAAAAGAGGTATAGGGGCGAGGGATGAGACCATTATCCTTCCACTATATAAGGGACTTGTCAGGCCCCACATGGAATACTGTGTACAGTTCTGGTCACCGGTGCTCAGGAAAGATGTTACGGTATTGGAGGGGGTTCAAAGAAGAGCGACTAAACTAATACATGGAATGACGGGACTGGAATACCCAGAGAGGCTATAAAAATTGGGACTATTTACTCTAGAAAAAAGAAGGTTAAGGGGCGACCAAATAACTATGTATAAGTACATGAGGGGACAATACAAGGATCTCTCCCATGATCTGTTTATACCCAGGACTGCAACGGTAACAAAAGGGCATCCGCTACATCTAGAAGAAAGCAGGTTTCATCACCAACATAGAAAGGGATTCTTTACTGTTAGAGCAGTGAGACTGTGGAACTCTCTGCCTGAGGATGTAGCGATGGCAAAATCCATAGAGGAGTTTAAAAGGGGACTTGATGTCTTTCTGGAGAGGAAGGATATTATAGGCTATAAATCTAAGGTTATTTGTTAATCCGGGTATACAGGCAGGTAGGAACTATAAGGGGTTGATCCAGGGAACAGTCTGATTGCCATTAGGGAGTCGGGAAGGAATTTTTTCCCCAAAAGGGCTAATTGGCTTCTGCTCTTGGGGTTTTTTGCCTTCCTCTGGATCAACAAAACAGGAGGCTAACAGGCTGGACTAGATGGACATGGTCTTCTTTCGGCCTTACGAACTATGTTACTATGTTACTTACAGGACACATGGCTAGGCCTATAATGGAAGGAGCACCCGTTGGATTTCAGGGTACAACGGAATAAATTCCAGGCCCCATTGTCCACTTATAGAGCCATTGAGCGTCCAAAACAATAAAGAATCCCCACAAATGACCCCCATTTTGAAAACTAGACCCCTTAACGAATTCATCTAGGGGTTTACTGTGTATTTTGACCCCACAGTATTTGAATGAATCTAAGCAGAGCAGAAGGAAAAAATTACGATTTTCATTTTTTGTCAATTTAAAAACAGTTTTTTTTGTACAGTGTACATAGGAATGAAGATGTTCACCCCAAAATGGATCCCCCCGTTTGTCCCGTGTTCAGAAACATACCCCTTGTGGCCCTAATCTACTTACAGGAAACATGGCAAGGCCTGTAATGGAGGGAACACCCATTTTATCACGTGACCGGCAATCGCTCAACAAGGTTACTGCTCCAGGCTCACGGCGACCAAGATTTTAAGTTTCCTGCGCATGTGTCCGGTGTTTTGCCGGCGGTTGCATGCGCAGAATCCGGGAACGTTCTCAGTTCCAGTTCTCAGAATCCAGTTTTATCAGCCCCTTATACCCCAACCCTCATCAAGGAAATGAAGCCTTCAAATCGTAGGGAGAAAAGCGGAGGGAGACGGACAAAATCACAAAAAAATAATGAAAACATTAAGGGGTATGCTCATGATGGAGTGATTACTAACGAAGAAGCTAGATCTATGGGAATTTGTAATATATCAAGTTATATCTTAAGAAGAAAAGATGCTGAAACTCTACCAAAGGGCCTCTCATTCAGCCCCTCAGCCAAAGCAGATTTATTTGACCTTTTTGTAGATTTAAATAGATTCATCAAGAATCTAACAGTATGTCTGTCACAGAACTGGGGTCCGGGTACTGGAAGTCCCTAAAAGCTACCCGCAACCCCTGTCCCTACCTAGTTGCCCCTCTGGGCTAGGCCCCAGGGCGACAACTGGGCGACGGTCCCTATACTCATTAGGGAAGTGGGGCAGGGGGTCAGACTTACAAACAAATACAGAGACAAACAGACACAGAGGCAAGTCAGGAAGTCCGGGTTGGCAACAGGAGAATTCGCGGTACCAGGGATCAGGCAAGGTCAAAGTCAGGTCCAAGAGCAGAGGGTCACAACGGGAAATCAGATGAGAACAATGCAGGTGTAGCCTGGAGACAAACATACACTCGCAATGCTGGAGAGAAACAGGCACATTTAAATGCTGTCAGAACTCCCGCCCCAGCAGCTGATTGGGGCGGGGAGCCTGCCAGCAGCCAGACCCAGGCAAAAGGCAGCGAGTGCAGATCCCAGACATCCAGCAACGAGTGCAGAACATGCTAATAGATGTCATGGCAACTGGGACGGCATCGCCGCATCTCCAGCAACTTGACTACCCAGGCGCCGCCCCCTGAGCACAGGAGCGTGTGACCGGAGCCAATGTCCGGGACCCTGGCGGCCAGGGGAGGTCACCAAGACCAGGGCTCCCCTGCGCAGCACCCGATCAGCTCGGGTGATAGGATCGGAGGTGCGGGCACGGCGATCCCGAGAGCAGGCGGTCCTGACAATGTCTTTTTTTTGCCATTCAAGATAGTAAAAATCCTGAGATTAGGAAAGAGGAGGATTAGGATTTTATATTTGAAGACCCGATTTTGACAGATTTAAAATTACTGAGTAAATTTTATCCGCTGGAAAGCCGGGGTAGATTTATAGGATCTTTTATCAAAACGTTTTAGAAGATTTTACTGAAATGTGTAACAATGAAAAGGATTTAATACATAATCTGAATAAACAACAATAGCAGGCAATGAAAGGTCTAGCTCAGAATCCTGACATAGTGATGAAGAAGGTGTATAAAGGGGGGGAGGGGGGGAATAGCGGTCATGGACCGGAATATTACCTCCTGGAATTTTCCTGTATTTTGAACGATTCAAAATATTATAAAAAATTAGACTATGACCCCACAAAAATATCTCCCAAACGTTACATTAATTGATAGATGACGCCTTAAAAAAGAATTGTCTCTCAAGAAAAGAGAGAGATTTTATATGCATACATATAAGAAATTCAGTTTTTTTATTTCTTACCTAAAATCCACAAGGCTATAAGGAAACCCCCTGGCCGTCCCATAATAGCGGGTATCAATTCTATAACAAGTGCTCTCTCACAATTGATTGATAAACATCTTCAGAGGTTTGTAGTATCTTTGCCTGCGTATATCAAAGACACAGAGCATGTCTTATCATTGGTTAACCAATAGAGATGAGCAAACGTTACTCAATCAAGCATCGCTTTTTTCGAGTAACTGCCTACTCGGGCGAAAAGATTCGGGGGGCAGCGTGGTGGAGCAGGGGGTATCAGTGGGGAACAGGGGGGAGCTCTCTCTCCCCACCACCACCACTCCGCTCTGCAACCCCCCGCTCACCCCCGGCGCCCCCCGAATCTTTTCACCCGATTAGGCAGAAAAAAGCAATGCTCGATCAAGTAATTACCCTAAACGAGTACGTTCGCTCATCTCTATTACCCAACTTTCTTTGAAAGAAACTTAATTTGGTGCACCTTGGATGTAACTGCCCTCTATTCTAATATTTTACACCATCAAGGAATCGAGGCAGGTAAATATTTTCTAGAGAGTGACCCATGGATACGAGAAAAACAAACAAAAAATTTATTGAATGCAATATTATTTATTCCAACTAATAATTACTTCATGTAAAAAAAATTTTCAACAAATTAGCGGAACAGCCATGGGGACGACATTGGCCCCTAGCTATGCAAATTTGCTTATGGGCTATTTTGAAAAGAATGCTTTTAGTGATAACCACATAATACTATACAAACGTTTTATAGATGATATATTATTGGTATGGAATGGTGGTGGTGGGGGGGGGGGGGGGTTAGAAGATTTAAATTTATCACTGAGATCCACAAAATGCCTTTAATCTTGAATTTGTCAGTAATGTTAGTGCGGTTGAAGTGGTCTTTTTATATTTAGTCGTTTCCTCTAAAGATGGGGTCATAGGCACAAAAACGCACTTTAAACAGACCGATTGTAATAGCTATTTCAGCTTTGCAAGCTGCCAGAAGAAAAGCTGGAAGCTAAATATTCCTTATGGGCAGCTTAAACGTGTAAAAAGGAATTACACATCTATTAAAGATTTTGAAGAGCAAGCATTGGTTCTAAAAGCTTGTTTTAAAGAGAATGGTTACCCGATGGATCTTATTAATTCAGCCTGTAATAAGGTATCTTTAGAAACAGCCCCCAAAGAGAGAGATTGGGGTTTAGTATTGAAAAAATCCGATGACTTCAATAAGAAATTACTATTTATAACAAAACTAGCTGATATACCCGACTTCGCCCGAGTTAATTTGGTACTGGTGTTTATCTGGTGTTCACACGGAAAATCTTATGAAGTCGTGGTTACTTTAGAGATACTGGAAAAACATATGTTCACCATTTTGCATAGTTCTCTGCGTTACCCAGGAAACACCACATGGAGCTAACCATGCGACGTTTCCTTTATATAAAATGACATCAAGAAGTGAGAGAATTAGATTCCATACGTAAAATTTGGACGTTAATTCTTTTGCACTTAGAATTGAATAAGCAAGTTGGGACCCATTAGCTTTTCCTATTTATGACATAATCAATGCTCGTGCCAAATTTCACGTTTCTATGACACCGGAAAGTGAGAAAATTACATTCTGTACGTAAAATTTGGACGCTAATTCTTTTGCACATAGAATTGAATAATCGAGTTGGGACCCATTAGCTTTTCCTATTTATGGCATAATCAATGCTCCTGCCAGATTTCGAGTTTCTATGACACCGGGAAGTGAGAGAATTAGATTCCGTACGTAAAATTTGGACGCTAATTCTTTTGCGCTTAGAATTGAATAATCGAGTTGGGACCTATTAACTTTTCCTATTTATGACATATTCAATGCCCGTGCCAAATTTTAAGTTTCTTTGACATTGGGAAGTGAGAGATTTAGATTATGTACGTTAAATTTCGACGCTAATTCTTTTGCGCTAGAATTGAATAATCGAGTTGGGACCCCATTACTTTTCCTATTTTTGAGATAATCTATGCTTGTGCCAAAATTCATGTTTCTATGACATCGGGAAGTTGGAGAACTTTTGGCGAGCGAGTCAGTCAGTCAGTCAGTCAGTCAGTCAGTCAGTCAGTCAGTCAGTCAGTCAGGGCTTTCGTCTTTATAAATATATAGATACAACACCCAACATAAATTGATAGAGAATAGATTAAAGAAAAACTAAGAGATATTAACGAGAGATCCTTTCCTATATAAGAAAATTTTAGATTGTCCAAAAAGGGTTTACCGCAAAAAAAAAGAACCTTACAGAATATAGTAGCAGCTTCAGACCCTGAAAAAAAGTATTTAAACAAATATAAGGCCTCGTTCACACGGGCAACACGGCATCGCTGGTCCATGCGATATCACTGCTATTTCTCGCAGTGATACCGCAACTTTGTAGCCCTACAAAGTCACATGTGGTACTACAAATTCGCGCGACTTTGTAGCACCACATGCGATGATTTTCAGGGGAGGCTTGAAATATAAACCCTTCCCCGTTAAAATACACCGTAGCTGAAGGAAACAAAAAACACATACATCACCTATGTCGTGCTGTCAGCCCGGGCGCATCTTCTCCCCGGGTCCCCGACATAGATCATCATCTTCTTTTTTGGCCGGGGATTCAAAAATCCCGCCTCCTGAAGCGCTGGCTGTGATTGGCTGACGCTTAGCCAATCACAGCCAGAGCTCAATGAATGGCAGTGATTGAACCAATCACAGCCATTCATTAAGTGCTGGCTGTGATTGGCTAAGCATCAGCCAATCACAGCCAGAACTCGATGAATGGCTGTAATTGGTTCAATCACTGCCATTCATCGAACGCTGGCTGTGATTGGCTAAGGTTTAGCCAATCACAGCCAGTGCTTCTAGAAGGCAGGTATTTTTGAATCCCTGGCCAGAAGAGAAGATCACTGCCGGGGACCCGGGGAGAAGATGTGGTGGGGCTAACAGCACGGGACAGGTGATGTATGTGTGTTTTTTGTTTTTTTTTCTGCAGCCAGGGATTAAATTTTAGCTTTGACAGTAGGATTTCATACTGTTAAAGTTGCATCGCACCGCACAAAAATCGCGTTTTCGTGCGATACGATGCAACAGGGAGGAAGGCTCCATTGAAAAACATGGGCTACAAAACCTCACGAGTCACGTGCATATAGCGGGACCCGTGAGGTTTTTGTGTCGTTTTGTAGCATGCTACAAAACATCGCATGTGTAAAGGAGCCCATAGGAAAGCATGGGCTTCACATACATACGATTTGTAGCATTGTAGCAACGCTACAAAATCGCGCGACTTTGTCGCCCGTGTGAACGAGGCCTAGAGAAGCTGTGTGGGAGTATATAAGGGAACAGAGAAGCATGAAGATTAATCAGTTTTTAAATTGCAGGTCTGTTTTTGTAATTTATTTATTAGAATTTTTTTTACTTCTTTAGCAGATCCTTTATTGAATGTGAACGCCTTAAAAAAAAAAACAAAAAAAAAAAACTAAAAACAATGGTGGAATTTCAGAGGGGTAATTCCACCATCTCCCCCTTTTATTAAAAGTTATACAACACAGGATATGTACCCTAGATTGATGCCATTAAATAGTACAACTTGTCCCCCCAAAAAGCAAGCCCTCATATGGCTGTCAATGAGTTACGGCTCTTGTAATGTCACAACAACAACCACTTGCGCCTTAAAACCAGAAATTAGGCTCATCACTAAGGGGTTAATGTGACAGCTACGGTGAATTATATGGCGGATTATCAGAACTGTATTTGCTCCTTGGAAAACAGACGTTTATTGGTAATTACATACAATAATCATTTACTGCTCCAAATATACACCCCTTTCTACTGTATAAGATGTCGCTTTACTGCTGTACTTGCGTATTACAATTCGTAAATAACACAAGTTATAGAAAATGGCTACTTCTGTGTGTGACTTCTCTCATGTTTTACAAGCCTTGATTTCTGACTAAAACATTTCCCACATTCTGAACATGAAAACGGCGTCTCCCCTGTGTGAATTCTCTGATGTTTAACAACAGTTGATTTCTGACTAAAACATTTCCCACATTCTGAACATGAAAATGGCTTCTCCCCTGTGTGAATTTTCTGATGTGTTACAAGATGCGATTTCATTGTAAAACATTTCCCACAATCTGAACATGAAAATGGCTTCTCCCCTGTGTGAATTCTCTGATGTTTAACAACAGTTGATTTCTGACTAAAACATTTCCCACATTCTGAACATGAAAATGGCTTCTCCCCTGTGTGAATTCTCTGATGCTTACGAAGATCTGAATTCAATGTAAAACATTTCCCACATTCTGAACATGAAAATGGCTTCTCCCCCGTGTGAATTTTCTGATGTGTTACAAGATGCGATTTCATTGTAAAACATTTCCCACAATCTGAACATGAAAATGGCTTCTCCCCAGTGTGAATTCTCTGATGTCTCACAAGATGCGGTTTGCTTGTAAAACATTTCCCACAATTTGAACATGAAAATTGCATCCCCCCTCTGTGACTTCTCTCATGATTAACAAGATTTGTTTTGTGAATAAAACATTTCCCGCATTCTAAACATGAAAATGGCTTCTCTCCTGTGTGAGTTCTCTGATGTGTAACAAGATTTGATTTGATTATAAAACATTTCCCACATTCTGAACATGTAAATGGCTTCTCGCCTGTGTGAATTCTCTGATGTGCAACAAGACAAGATTTTACTTTAAAACATTTCCCACATTCTGAACATGAAAATGGTTTCTCTCCTGTGTGACTTCTCTGATGTATAACAAGATTTGCTTTCGATCTAAAACATTTCCCACATTCTGAACATGAAAACGGCTTCTCCCCTGTGTGAGTTCTCTGATGTGTCACAAGATGTGTATTCTGAGTAAAACATTTCCCACATTCTGAACATGAATATGGCTTCTCCTCTATGCAAGCTCTTTGATGTTCTCCCCTTCTGTGACTTTTCTTCTGCTTCTCAGTCTGTGATGAATCAGAAGATGGGCCCTGTATAAGAGGATCAGATGATGGATCTTTGCTGTGAAGGGCTGAGGGGATATCTGGGATAATGGCAGGTTCTTTATCTGTATCTTGTGTGATACCACAAACATCTACTTTACAATCTGCAGACATCAGAAATCCCAATGAGCTCCCAATACAGTCATCTGCAAAATGATAAAATGGATTTTACTATTTCACAAGTTATATTGATATTATTAAATAGCACAGAAGATTCATGTTTAACACTGTTGCCTTGCAGCACTGGGGTCCTGGGTTCAAATCTGACTATGGATAACAGCTGCATAGAGTTGGTATGTTCTTCCTGTGTTTGCGTGGGTTTATTCCAATACTTCAAAAAACATGATATTAGGTGAATATAAAAACTGAACATGCAAACAGAACCAGAAATGATGTAAAGTATAGCAGAATATATATGCACTATATAAAGGTGATTATATATCTATAGAAACATTCCAATACCAACTACGAGTCAGGTGGCAAAACTCAGTTCTTAGCTCACTAAAAACAGATCCCAGTCAGTGGAGCTCAAAATGAGGACCAGTAGATCATGATGTTTGGCCACCAGGCCGTAATCTTGCAGTTCCCCCTTTCTGTGGTGAAGCCCCATCTTCACAAGGTCATGTATCAGTGTAACGGTCACCACTCTTCTAGTAAATTCTCAGTGGGGAACCATAAAGGTCCCTGTGAGTCAGTGCTTTTAGGTGGTGTCCATCTCACACACTCCTGACTGCTACATGTACTTTATCACGGAGGGGAGCAGTATGGTCATGTATGAAGAAGTCATGGCGGTGGAGAAAGTGTAAGGTTGGATTAGTACACACACTAATGCTGCCGCATTACGTTGTTTGGCTCCATACTAGAAGCCTAACAGAAAACACAAGAGTGCCACATCTAGCACATGCCATTATAACTGCCTACAATGTGGTCCATCCGGCTTCAGGCATGGCCACTGATATGTCCTGGACAAGACAGTGCAGTATGCTACAGTATGTTGTCCATTATTTGGTGACGGATCTATACCAGAGTCTACAAACGAAGCCTTCAGCTCAGATACCGGATTAGCAGATGCCGGTAAAATGAAAGACATGCTCTTTATATTTTGCCTTCTATTCCTGATGTTGAACAAAAAATGTGCGAAAAACACCAAAAACTGCAAATCTGAATTTGGTCTTATAAGTAACTAACTGTGGCTGATATCAATAATATGGGGTCCTGGGGGATCTATTAAAGGGTCCTGCAGAAGTGCTTGCAGCGAGTCCACCACAAGCCTTGGGTTCCTTTCTATTGAGGAACGCTACATAAATAGTATCTTCCATACAGACAGAGTTCGGCCATTTCTGCACCAAAATTAGTTGCTGTTTTTCCATAAAGAACTCATATAAAGCATCACATGGTTTTCTTCAAGTCCCTTTTGATCAGAATTCCTGACACTCACAGCAGTAACCTCCAAACCTCCAAAACATCTTCTGTTATCTGGGTCCATGTCTCCACGCTCTATTGTGTTAGCACTAGAGATGAGCGAACGTACTCGTCCGAGTATTAGCGTGTTCGAGATGCTCGTTATTCGAGACGAGCACCACGCGATGTTCGGGTTACTTTCACTTTCATCTCTGAGACATTAGCGCACTTTTCTGGCCAATAAAAAGACAAGGAAGGCATTACAACTTCCCCCTGCGACGTTCAAGCCCTATACCACCCCCCTACTGTGAGTGGCTGGGGAGATCAGGTGTCAGCCGAGTATAAAAATCGGCCCCTCCCGCGGCTCGCCACAGATGCATTCTGACATTGTTCAGGGAAAGTGCTGGTGATGCTGGAGCTGCTATAGGGAGAGCGTTAGGAGTGATTTTAGGCTTCAAGAACCCCAACGGTCCTTCTTAGGGCCACATCTGACCGTGTGCAGTACTGTTGAGGCTGCTTTTAGCAGTGTTGCACAATTTTTTTATTTTTTTTTCGGCCGTGCAGACCGTTGCGTCCTCAGTCTGCAGTCATTGTCCATAGTATAGGGCCAGTACTGGTGAGGCAGGGACAGTGGGAAAGGTGAAAGAGATATACAGGCTATATAGGCAGTGGGCTTTTTCAAACAAATTTTGGGAAAAAAACTATATTTGGGCTGCCTGTGACCATCTTCAGTGTACTGCATGTCTGCTGGTGGTAGTAGTCCTAATTAATGCGCAGCTAAGCGTTACAGCAGGCTTGCGCAAAAGTGTTTCCTGGCTCTGCGGTGGCTGTTACATCACCGTCGTCATCCTGTCCACACTGAAACAGTATACATATATACGCTGCCTACAGTATCTGTCTACTGTCTCAGCTCTGCCGTTCAAAAAATAGAAGCAAAATACTTAAGGCCTACTAGTGGCGTTTGCCAACTTGACTGCTTCTGCGCTGTGAATTCCACTATCTCAGTCCTACGCACCTACGTCTCACTACAGGTGTGCGCAAAAGTGTTTCCTGGCTCTGCGGTGCCCGTTACATCACCGCCGTGATCCTGTCCACATTGAAACAGTATACATATATACGCTGCCTACAGTATCTGTCTACTGTCTCAGCTCTGCCATTCAAAAAATAGAAGCAAAATACTTAAGGCCTACTAGTGGCGTTTGCCTACTTGACTGCTTCTGCGCTGTGAATTCCACTATCTCAGTCCTACGCACCTAGGTCTCACTACAGGCTTGCACAAAATTATTTCCTGGCTCTGCTGTGCGTTCCGTAAGCGAAGTCAGCCTCCAACCACAGGCCAATAAGCGGCACATTTTATTACAGCGTTCTGTTTCTGCACTACTGGTAATACACCATGCTGAGGGGTAGGGGTAGGCCAAGAGGACGTGGACGCGGGCGAGGACGCGGAGGCCCAAGTCAGGGTGTGGGCACAGGCCGAGCTCCTGATCCAGGTGTATCGCAGACAACTGCTGCGGGATAAGGAGAGAGGCAAGTTTCTGGCGTCTCCAGATTCATCTCACAATCAATGGGTCCACGCGGCAGACCTTTATTAGAAAATGAGCAGTGTGAGCAGGTCCTGTCGTGGATGGCAGAAAGTGCATCCAGCACTCTATCGACCACCCAGAGTTCTACGCCGTCCACTGCTGCAACTCTAAATCCTCTGGCTGCTGCTCCTCCTTCCTCCTAGCCTCCTCACTCCATTACAATGACACATTCTGAGGAGCAGGCAGACTCCCCGGAACTGTTCTCGGGCCCCTGCCCAGAATGGGCAGCAATGGTTCCTCTCCCACCGGAGGAGTTTGTCGTGACCGATGCCCAACCTTTGAAAAGTTCCCGGGGTTCGGGGGATGAGGCTGGGGACTTCCGGCAACTGTCTCAAGAGCTTTCAGTGGGTGAGGAGGACGATGACGATGAGACACAGTTGTCTATCACTCAGGTAGTAGTAATTGGAGTAAGTCCGAGGGAGGAGCGCACAGAGAATTCGGAGGAAGAGCAGCTGGACGATGAGGTGACTGACCCCACCTGGTTTGCTAAGCCTACTGAGGACAGGTCTTCAGAGGGGGAGGCAAGTGCAGCAGCAGGGCAGGTTGGAAGAGGCAGTGCGGTGGCCAGGGGTAGAGGCAGGGCCAGACCGAATAATCCACCAACTGTTTCCCAAAGCGCCCCCTCGCGCCATGCCACCTTGCAGAGGCCGAAGTGCTCAAAGGTCTGACAGTTTTTCACTGAGAGTGCAGACGACCGACGAACAGTGGTGTGCAACCTTTGTCGCACCAAGATCAGCCGGGGAGCCACCACCACCAGCCTCACCACCACCAGCATACGCAGGCATATGATGGCCAAGCACCCCACAAGGTGGGACGAAGGCCGTTCACCGCCTCCGGTTTGCACCGCTGCCTCTCCCCCTGTGCCCCAACCTGCCACTGAGATCCAACCCCCCTCTCAGGGCACAGGCACGACCATCTCCCGGCCTGCACCCACACCCTCACCTCCGCTGTCCTCGGCCCCATCCACCAATGTCTGTCAGCGCACCGTCCAGCCGTCGCTAGCGCAAGTGTTTGAGCGCAAACGCAAGTACGCCGCCACACACCCGCACGCTCAAGCGTTAAACGTGCACATAGCCAAATTTATCAGCCTGGAGATGCTGCCGTATAGGGTTGTGGAAACGGAGGCTTTCAAAAACATGATGGCGGCGGCGGCCCCGCGCTACTCGGTTCCCAGTCGCCACTACTTTTCCCGATGTGCCGTCCCAGCCCTGCACGACCACGTCTCCCGCAACATTGTACGCGCCCTCACCAACGCGGTTACTGCCAAGGTCCACTTAACAACGGACACGTGGACAAGCACAGGCGGGCAGGGCCACTATATCTCCCTGACGGCACATTGGGTGAATTTAGTGGATTTAGTGGAGGCTGGGACCGAGTCAGAGCCTGGGACCGCTCACATCCTACCCACCCCCAGAATTGCGGGCCCCAGCTCGGTGCTGGTATCTGCGGCGGTGTATGCTTCCTCCACTAAACCAACCTCCTCCTCCTCCAATGCAACCTCTGTCTCACAAACAAGATGTGTCAGCAGCAGCACGTCGCCAGCAGTCGGTGTCACGCGGCGTGGCAGCACAGCGGTGGGCAAGCGTCAGCAGGCCGTGCTGAAACTACTCAGCTTAGGAGCTTGAAAAAGGCCGTGCGGCCGAAACGCGTTGTGTATTATAGATTATTTTATTTTATTAAAATCGTGGAACCTGTTCATCATTGTTGATCGGTACCATATCTGATACGCCTATTTGGATTAGGAGGCGCCTACCCTAAAGGCGCCTCCTTGAAGTAAGTGATATAACTTCAGTCTCTTCAGTATATTCTATTCTTACCTATTCTACGGTGCGAGCGCTGAGGTTTTTTTCCTTTTATCTCATTTACAGCTTAGGAGAGAAGAGGCCAATGGCCCACGAACTGCTGCAGGGTCTGACAGAGCAGACCGACCGCTGGCTTTCGCCGCTGAGCCTCCAACCGGGCATGATCGTGTGTGACAACGGCCGTAACCTGGTGGCGGCTCTGCAGCCTCACGCACGTGCCATGCCTGGCCCACATCTTTAATTTGGTGGTTCAGCGCTTTCTGAAAAGCTACCCACGCTTGTCAGACCTGCTTGGAAAGGTGCGCCGGCTCAGCACACATTTCCGCAAGTCCCACAAGGACGCGGCCACCCTGAGCATCCTGCAACATCGGTTTAATCTGCCAGTGCACCGACTGCTGTGCGACGTGCCCACACGGTGGAACTCTACGCTCCACATGTTGGCCAGGCTCTATGAGCAGCGTAGAGCTATAGTGGAATACCAACTCCAACATGGGTGGCGTAGTGGGAGTCAGCCTCCTCAATTCTTTACAGAAGAGTGGGCCTGGTTGGCAGACATCTGCCAGGTCCTTGGAAACTTTGAGGAGTCTACCCAGATGGTGAGCGGCGATGCTGCAATCATTAGCGTCACCATTCCTCTGCTATGCCTCTTGAGAAGTTCCCTGCAAAGCATAAAGGCAGATGCTTTGCGCTCGGAAACGGAGGCGGGGGAAGACAGTATGTTGCTGGATAGTCAGAGCACCCTCATGTCTATATCTCAGCGCGTTGAGGAGGATTAGGAGGATCATGAGGAGGATGGGGAAGAGACAGCTTGGCCCACTGCTGAGGGTACCCATGCTGCTTGCCTGTCATCCTTTCAGCGTGTATGGCCTGAGGAGGAGGAGGAGGAGGAGGAGGAGGATCCTGAAAGTGATCTTCCTAGTGAGGACAGCCATGTGTTGCGTACAGGTACCCTGGCACACATGGCTGACTTCATGTTAGGATGCCTTTCTCGTGACCCTCGCGTTACACGCATTCTGGCCACTACGGATTACTGGGTGTACACACTGCTCGACTCACGGTATAAGGAGAACCTTTCCACTCTCATACCCGAAGAGGAAAGGGGTTCGAGAGTGATGCTATACCACAGGACCCTGGCGGACAAGTTGATGGTAAAATTCCCATCTGACAGCGCTAGTGGCAGAAGGCGCAGTTCCGAGGGCCAGGTAGCAGGGGAGGCGCGGAGATCAGGCAGCATGTACAGCACAGGCAGGGGAACACTCTCTAAGGCCTTTGACAGCTTTCTGGCTCCCCAGCAAGACTGTGTCACCGCACCCCAGTCAAGGCTGAGTCGGCGGGAGCACTGTAAAAGGATGGTGAGGGAGTACGTAGCCGATCGCACGACCGTCCTCCGTGACGCCTCTGACCCCTACAACTACTGGGTGTCGAAGCTGGACACGTGGCCTGAACTCGCGCTGTATGCCCTGGAGGTGCTTGCTTGTCCTGTGGCTAGCGTCTTGTCAGAGAGGGTGTTTAGTGCGGCTGGGGGAATCATCACGGATAAGCGTACCCGCCTGTCATCCGACAGTGCCGACAGGCTTACACTCATCAAGATGAACAAAGCCTGGATTTCCCCAGACTTCTCTTCTCCACCAGCGGACATCAGCGATACCTAAGCAATACGTAGGCTGCACCCGCGGATGGAAGCATCGTTCTCTATCACCATCAAAAACGGGGACCTTTTAGCTTCATCAATCTGTGTATTATATTCATCCTCCTCCTCCTGCTCCTCCTCCTGAAACCTCACATAATCACGCCGAACGGGCAATTTTTCTTAGGCCCACAAGGCTCAGTCATATAATTTTTGTAAACAATGTTTATATGTTTCAATGCTCATTAAAGCGTTGAAACTTGCACCTGAACCAATTTTTATTTTAACTGGGCTGCCTCCAGGCCTAGTTACAAATTAAGCCACATTAACCAAAGCGATTAATGGGTTTCACCTGCCCTCTTGGTTGGGCATGGGCAATTTTTCTGAGGTACATTAGTACTGTTGGTACACCAATTTTTTGGGCCCTCGCCTACAGTGTAATCCAATTAATTTTTAGCTCACCTGCATTAAACCTGACATTACCTCAGCTGTGCTGGGCACTGCAATGGGATATATTTATGTACCGCCGGTGGCTTCCTGGGACCCACCCATGCTGTCGGTCCACACGGAATTGTAAAGAACCCCAGTCTGACTGGGGCATGCAGTGTGGGCCCAAGCCCACCTGCATTTAATCTGACGTTAGCTCTACTGTCCAGGGCACTGCAATGGGATACATTTACGTACAGCTGGTAGGTTCCAGGGAGCCACCCATGTTGTGGGTGCACACGGAATTCCCATTGCGGAGTTGTACCTGCCTGTGACTATTTATAAAAAACCGCGGTCCGACTGGGGCATGCAGACACCTTGACAGAATGAATAGTGTGTGGCACATAGGTTCCCCATTGCTATGCCCATGTGTGCAGCTCCTGATGGTGGTGGCACAGGATTATATTTCTCATTGCTTCTGTACAGGATTGTGGGCTATCGCCCCGCCCCTTTTAAAGAGGGTCGCTGCCTAGCCCTGCCAACCCTCAGCAGTGTGTGCCTGCGGTTCCTCCTCATGGCAGACGCTTTTATAAATAGACATGAGTGTGGCGTGGCATGAGGGCAGTTGAAGGCTGCGCAGGGACAATTTGGTGTGCGCTGTGGACACTGGGTCGTGCAGGGGGGGGGGGGGGGTTGGGTAGCATGTAACCTAGCGGAGTGTCATGCAGGCAGTGATTGTGCTTTGTTGGAGGTAGTGTGGTGCTTAGCTAAGGTATGCATTGCTAATGAGGGCTTTTCAGAAGTAAAAAATGTTGGGAGGTGGTGGGCCCACTCTTGCCGCTATTATGGCTTAATAGTGGGACCTGGTGACTTGAGGTGCAGCCCAACATGTAGCCCCTCGGCTGCCCTATCCGTTGCTTTGTCGTTCCCATCACTTTCTTGAATTGCACAGATTTTCACAAATGGAAACCTTAGCGAGCATCGGCGATATACAAAAATGCTTGGGTCGCCCATTGACTTCAATGGGGTTCGTTATTCGAAACGAACCCTCGAGCATCGCGAAAATTTCGTCCCGAGTAACGAGCACCCGAGCATTTTGGTGCTCGCTCATCTCTAGTTAGCACATAGTAATGTGATAGGAGTCTAATAGTAGCTACCCCAAAAATAGGCCCTAGTTACAGTTAATAATAAAAGTTACTTTAAATAGTGTGCAGGCAGCAATACATGTAAAAAAAGTAAAATCTTTCGGGGCAAAAATATAAGACCCTATCTTGTTTTTGGGAAAACAGGTGTTACCATGCAGGGTGGCGCTGGGTCCCGCAGCCGGCGCACGACGCTCTGATGTCGGCTCCGGCATTCCGGAGCTCTGCTGTCGGGGCTCTCCCGGCGGCGTGGAGCAGCCAGCGTGCAGCGGCGTGGGCGTGTCCGCCCGTAGGGTGCCGCCCGCTCTCCTCCACCTTCTATGTGCAACAGTGGGAGAGTTGGCTCCTCCCACTCTCCGCCCCTGGGCGGAGGCTTTAAGTTAAAAGGCTGGCAGTGACCTGAGCTCACTGCCAGTTATTGGTTCTGCTAGCCTCTAGTCAGGTCTGTCTCAGTCTGCTGTATTTGCTCGTCAGTGTCCTTTCAGTTTGCCTGTGAGCTCCATCTCCAGCCGTACTCTGCTTTGTAAGTTCTGTTGGTCTGTTCCACCTGCCTCTTCTGTCGGCACTCTGTCCCCTGTTAGTAGTTCCATCTAGGTAGTCGCCAGGTCCCTAGCCAGCGCAGGGACCGCCGCCCAGTTGTCCGCCTGGGGTTAGCCAGGGCCGAGGCAAGTAGGCAGGGACAGTGGGGTGCGGGAAGATCAGGGCACCCCACCTGGTGCTCGGGGGGCAGAGTGCTGTAACATAATAACTGGCCCTTAAAAACTGTTTGTCATGGAGGCGATCCGCTCCCTCTCGACACAGCTGCAAGTCGTGGTCCAGGATTTGTCCGCTCGCATGGTGGCCCAGGAGCAGCGGGTGTTGTCGCAGGGGCCGGACGCCTCAACCAGTCCCGAACCTAAGTGCCTTCTTGCCGAGGTGTTCTCTGGGGAGAGGAACCAGTTTTTTGTTTTCCAACATGCGTGTCGCCTGTTTTTTCGGATGCGTCCCCGTTCCTCCGGGTCGGAGGCTCAGAGGGTCGGGCTGATAATGTCCCTGCTGCGGGGCTCCGCCCAGACCTGGGCCTTTTCCATTCCCGAGGGTTCCCCTTGCCTGCAGGCCGTGGACGCATTTTTTCAGGAACTCGGGGGTATCTTCGACGAACCGGACCGAGTGGGGTTGGCGGTTTCCCGGTTATTGGCGTTGCACCAGGGGTCGCTTTGTGTGGAGGATTATTGCTCCAACTTCAGACGCTATGCAGGTGATACTGCATGGAACGATGGCGCTCTGAAGGACGTTTTTCTGCAGGGCCTCTCGGATGCGGTAAAAGACCTGTTGATTTCCCATCCCATTCCCGGGTCCTTAAGGGAGGCCATGGAGCTAGCGGTGAAGGCAGATAGGAGACTCAGGTATAGGAAGCAGGATAGACAGGCCCGTAGGGTCAGGGAGGTCATTTGTCCTGTTCCCTCTTCTTCCGTACCTGTCTCTGTTCCCGAGCCGATGGAGGCGGACCCGTTGGACCCCAAAGAGCGACGCCGGATTCGTTTGTTGCATCATCTCTGCTTCTACTGCGGGAAAGCTGGACATCGGGTGATCACCTGCCCCCTGAGGCTTCAGCGCTCACAGTCTGAACCGGCGGAAGAGCTCCGAGTCCTAGGCGATTGTAGGGAGGATCGCCTAGGACTTCAGGTACGTCCTAAACTGTTGGTACCTTGTCAGGTTAGATTCCAGAATTTTTCCCGACCCGGGAAGGAGTTTATTGATTCCGGAGCAGCCGCTAACCTGATAAGCATGAGTTTCGTGAAACCCCTGATGGCAGAATTTGTGGCGCTGGAGTCGCCAATTCATTTTATCAGTATTGATGCTACCCCTCTCTCTACAGGCCTGGTACGATGGAGGACCCCAGGATTACAGTTCACGGTGGGGGTTCTCCACTCGGAAGAACTGTCTTACCTGGTTATGGAAAAAATGTCGGTTGATGTGGTGCTTGGTATGCCCTGGTTGGCACTGCACAACCCCCAGTTTGATTGGTCCACCCGGGAATTGACTCATTGGGGTGCATCCTGTCATAATCACCTGTCTACCATAGCTGTGTGCTCCGCAGATACTGTGCTCATTCCGGAGTATTTGTCAGACTTTCAGGATGTATTCTCCAGAAAACTGTCTAAGGCTCTGCCACCTCATAGGGAGTGGGACTGTGGTATTGATCTGATTCCCGACAGTCCCATCCCTAAGGGAGCCATTTTCAATTTGTCAGGCCCTCAAGTCCTATATCTCGGAGGCTCTGGCCAACCGACATATCCGGCCGTCCAGGTCCCCTGCCGGGGCAGGTCTCTTCTTTGTAGAAAAGAAGGACAGGACACTAAGGCCTTGTGTGGATTATCAGTCGTTGAATAAAATCAGTGAAAAACCAGTGCTCCTTGCCCCTGATTCCTGACTTGTTGAATCAGGTGGTAGGGGCCCACTGGTTCTCCAAACTGGACCTGCGGGGGGCTTACAATTTAATTCGCATTAGAGAGGGAGATGAATGGAAGACGGCGTTCAACACCCCGTTAGGACATTTTGAATGTCTGGTCATGCCTTTCGGTCTCTGTAACGCCCCCGCTGTGTTTCAGGGTTTTATGAACGCTGTCTTTCACGACTTCCTGGGGGTATTTCTGGTCCTATACCTTGATGACATTCTGGTGTACTCGCCTGACTGGGATTCACATGTGCGGCACCTGAGGTTGGTCCTGACCCGTTTGCGCGAGTATCAACTTTTCGTCAAGTTAGAGAAATGCACATTTGGTTCTAAACAAGTATCTTTCCTTGGTTATGTGATTTCACCCACGGAGATTCAGATGGAGTCTGACAAAGTAGCAGCAATCTCCCAATGGGTCAGACCAGACAACCTCAAGGACCTCCAGAGGTTCTTAGGTTTTGCAAATTTCTACCACAAATTCATTAGGAATTACTCGGTTATTGCTCAACCCCTGACCGACCTGACCAAGAAGGGGGCCGACTTGGTAAAATGGTCGCCTGCAGCCCTTGAGGCCTTTAGTCATCTAAAGAGGGCATTTACGACTACCCCAGTGCTAATACAGCCGGACGCACGACTACCCTTTTCATTGAGGTAGATGCGTCTGAGGTGGGGACAGGAGCAGTATTGTCGCAGGAAGTTAGTGGGAGATCTGGGTATAGCCCATGCGCGTTCTTTTCGCGAAAGTTTAATTTAGCAGAACGCAACTACGACGTGGGTAACCGCGAATTATTGGCTATCAAATGGGCTCTAGAAGAGTGGCGACACCATCTCGAGGGGGCTAGACACCCAATTACCGTGTACACTGATCACAAGAATCTGGTATATCTCGCCAGTGCTAAAAGACTCACAGCTCGTCAAGCCAGGGGGGCGTTGCTCTTCGCCAGGTTTAATTTCGTCGTGACATATATCCCAGGAGAGAAGAACGTGAAGACGGACGCCCTGTCACGGAGTTTCAGGGTACCGGATAGTGAGACCATGACTCCCGAGAATATCTTGGTGGTGGCAGCTGTAGAGTCTAACTTCGTCCCTCAACTACAGGATGCTCAGCAGGACGCTCCTTCGGGGGTGCCGGAGGGCAGATGGTTTGTGCCAGAGACCCTACGCCCTAGAGTCATGGATGAGTCTCACTCGTCAGTTCTCGCCGGGCATCCAGGGTTTCAGGGGACCCTGGAGCTTTGTTCCAGACACTTCTGGTGGCCAGGCATGTCTCAGGAGATCCGCAACTTTGTGAGGGGTTGCTCGGTCTGTGCTCGCAATAAGAGTCGGCGGCGTCCTCCGGAGGGTCCTCTGAGACCGCTACCAGTTCCTTCCAGTCCATGGTCGCACTTATCAGTAGATTTCATCACTGACCTACCTGAATCCCAGAAGTGCACCACTATCTTAGTGGTGGTCGACCGGTTCTCAAAGATGGCACATTTTGTGGCGTTAAAAAAGCTACCCTCGGCAAAAGAGTTCGCCACGATTTTTGTAAAGGAAATAATTCGCCTACATGGGGTTCCCCAAAATATTGTATCTGATCGCGGGGTTCAGTTTGTGTCGCAGTTTTGGCGTGCCTTCTGCAGAAACCTGGGAACGTCGCTTACCTTCTCGTCAGCGTTCCACCCACAGACTAATGGTCAGACTGAGCGGAAGAACCAGGATTTAGTGCAATATTTACGGTTGTTTGCTAGCGAAAAGGCTCATCAGTGGGCAGAGTTCCTGCCGTTGGCAGAGTTTGCACTAAACAACCGCCTTTGTTCTTCCACTGGGGTGTCTCCATTTTTTTGTGTATACGGTCAGCATCCTCGCTTCCTTACAGCAATCCCTACTCCGTCGGTCTGTCCGGCAGCTGATGACGCCACAGATACGCTTCGGGGAGTATGGAAAGAGGTACAGAGAAACTTGGAGGCAGCGGGGGCCCGTATGCAGTTGCGTAGTGGGAAGAGTCTGTCTGTGTCTGAACCTTACAGGGTGGGACAGAAGGTATACCTGTCTTCTAAAAATCTCAAATTGCGGGTCCCGTCTTTGAAGCTGGCGCCACGTTACGTGGGGCCGTTTGCCATCACACGTGTAGTGAACCCACTCGCCTACGAGCTGGGGTTTCCAGCCACATGGAGGGTTCACAGGGTATTCCATAAGTCGTTATTGAAACCTTTTGTCCCTTCGGTGATGAAGACTCCCACATATAATCCCCATCCATATTATAAATGCCCGTCCTGTGTTATCTCCTATAACAGATCACATTGTCAGCCATATTTAGTTTGTAATCCGGCTGAATGGGGGAATATACAGTGGAAAATCTGACAGATCACAGAGCTTATAAATCTACATAACTATCTGCAGCCGGTGACTGAGGAGAATCTGTGACTCATCTCTGCTGTAGTTAGTGGTTACTACTCACCTGGGCGGTTACCTGTAGGAATCTCCTCTTTACACTCCTGTTTGATCCTCACATTTGTCTCTGTAGTATTAATATTGGTCAGATCTTCATCCTGATACAAAAGCTGTGAGACAAATATTGTAAAAGTCAGCAGACGGATGGAGAAGTCGTGTGGAATGTTTTATGGCATAATGACCTGACAGGAGTAGTTATCTGAGCCACATAGCTGCAGGTCTAGAAGCTGGACATAGTTATTAGATAGCGGCTCAATGACCCCTCAGGAACCTCATACACATGTATATCCGGCATGGCTAGACACGCTGTATGTTGTCTCAGTGGAGGAGATCAGCGTCTACCAGACACATCCGCTGCTTGTCTCGGGGAAAATAAAGGAGCAGATAGATATAAATCCAACCTGTTGGCCCCTTATTCCCACCAGCAGTCTCCACCGCCAGAAAACTGGGAGAAGATCCAGACAAGATGTAATGTCTCTGGTCAGCGGTAATCCTGCCATCTCCACCGGCCTCATCACACAAGGAGAAGACATCTAATAAGACTGAAGACAAGAGCTTCACATCCTTCTACAGATCAGTGGGACATCTCCATCTACCTGATGGTCCTGTGGAAGAAGAGGACGTGGACATCTCTCTGGGGTTCTTCTCTTACTGGATGGAACTGCAGGAAACAGACGGACACTGAAGTCATTCTTTATATACAGATAATAAAGTCCCCGTGGATTTAGTCCTGTCCATTACCTGGTGATGGGAGCGGCTGGTGGGTCTCCATCATGGCCTCCTTGTACAGATCCTTGTGTCCTTCTAAATACTCCCACTCCTCCATGGAGAAATAGACAGCGCCATCCTGACACCTTATAGGAACCTGACAACACAATATACAGTCATCACCCAGAAGCCTCCAGTGCTGTTACTGTATAATGTCCCAGCATTCCCTGCAGCGTCACCTCTCCAGTCAGCAGCTCAATCATCTTGTTGGTGAGTTCTAGAATCTTCTGTACATTGATGTCCTCATGTATCAGGGGGTGCGGTGGGGGCCCCGGGATTGGGCTCAGGGGTCTTCCCCATCCATCACACACAGGGGCTCGACAGCCATCATTAAATGTCTTCTTCACTACTGTGTAATCCTGTATATGGGAAGACATTAATGCAGTATATATCACTGCAGACATTTCCGAAGTCCATCACCTCCCCAGTGACATCATCTGTTATTCCATACATAAGAATGATGTAATGTGACATCATCAGAGCCACTCCCCTCTCCAGTGACATCATCTGTTACCATAGATAAGAATGATGTAATGTGACATCATCAGAATCTCTCCCCTCTCCAGTGACATCATCTGTTACCATAGATAAGAATGATGTAATGTGACATCATCAGAATCTCTCACCTCTCCTGTAAGCTGGAAGAGTATCTCTAGGGTGACATTTAATATACTCTCCGCAGTCTTATTTCCATCCATCTCCATCTTTGAACAGCAGGGGATCCTATATTCTGAAGATCAAAATGGAAAGAAGATGAAAATGTAAAAAACAAAGCACAATTCCCATGTCAAACACTTAAATTACTGGAGAGAATAAGGGGAGGCATTTGAGGATATAATAACCCCTTTGTCACATTTTGAATCTTCCTCCCTACTTTAAAAAATCCTAACTCTCATTTTATCATTGATGTAGGTGTTAAAGGGCTTTTTTGGATTTTTCAGTTGTACTACTTAGGCTGCCTGTCCACGGGCAATGCCGAGATGCGCCACGGTAGCCGCCGCCCGGGAGCAGTCAAACAGGCTGACTGTGAGAATCACGCCAATTCGCAGCAATGATTATCCGCTCGTGCACGGGGAGGCTGCGCTTTCCATAGCGGTGATCCTTCAGAAATCTCGCAGCTTTTCTGTGCAGCCACGCAGGATTCTGGGTTCCCCCATATTAAGTTCGGCTCTTCTAGGAGGATTTTCCTGACATTTTCATAGTTAGTCTGTAAAGATTTTACAAAATATCAAAGGGGTCTGATTGTTGGAAGGAGTCAGTCAGGAGAAGGAGGTGAAACATCTCCAAGACATGACATATAACATGGAGCACAGAGGAGACCGTTAGCAAGAAGGGGATTAACGGCCCAACAAAGAACCGGACGTCCCTCAGAAACTGGTGAAAAGCCCAGAACAGACTTGTTCTGGAAGGTCAAAAGGCCGACAGCAACATTAGAGGAGCTGCCAGAGTTTCTAGCGAGTTCTGGTTGTGTAGTCATGTGACATCTCCCGTGCTTTTCATATGTCGGGGCTGTGGGGGAGGGGACAAGACTTTACTAACAGAGAACATACAAGCCGGCCATGTTCTGCCAGAACCTCCATCACGTCAGCAGAAGTCTGTGGAGAACGTGTTCTGTCTGAGGAGAACGAGGGGGACCTTGTCGGCCAGAATCCAAGAAAGTCGGCCTGATGTAAAGCCAACACTGCTGTCAGCAGAAGACCCCAAAACCGCAGTGAAGATGGTGAGTGCTGCATTATGGGGGGCTGTATATCTGGAACTGGGGCATTAGTGATAGGGAGGAAATTATTAACAGTCCCAAATATCCGTCCATTCTGGCCCAAAACCTTCAGTTTTCTGCTGAAAAGCTGGAGATGAAGAGGAAATTCACCTTTCAGAATGACGACTCGAAGCAACAAGAGAACGTCCCACCAGAGCCCGGACCCCAATAGCAGATCTGTGGGAGACCTGAAAAGGGCACTACAGACCAGAGCCTGGACCTCTACCCCATAGAAGATCTGCAGGTGAACTGTAGAGGGCGCTACACACCAGAGCCCAGACTTGAACCCCATAGCGGATCTGTGGGGGACCTGAAGAGGGCGCTACACACCAGAGCCCAGAGCTGAACACCATAGCAGGTCTGTGGGAACCTGAAGAGGGCGCTACACCAGAGCCCAGACATGAACCCCATAACAGATCTGTGGGGGACCTGAAGAGGGCGCTACACACCAGAGGCCAGACCTGAACCCCATAGCAGATCTGCAGGGAACCTGAAGAGGGTGCTACACACCAGAGCCCGGACCTCTACCCCATAGAAGATCTGCAGGTGAACTGTAGAGGGCACTAGACACCTGAGCCCGGGCCTGAACCCCATAGCAGAACTACGGGGGACCTGAAGAGGGCGCTACACACCACAGTCCAGACCTCTATCCCATAGTAGAACTGCAGGGGACCTGTAGAGGGCACTACACACCAGAGCCCATACCTGAACCCCATAGCAGATCTGTGGGAGACCTGAAGAGGGCGCTACACCAGAGCCCAGACCTGAACCCCATATCAGATCTGTGGGTGACCTGAAGAGGGCGCTACACACCAGAGCCCGGACCTGAACCCCATAGCAGATCTTTGGGGGACCTGAAGAGGGCGCTACACACCAGAGGCCGGACCTGAACCCCATAGCAGATCTGTGGGTGACCTGAAGAGGGCGCTACACACCAGAGCCCAGAACTGAACCCCATAGCAGATCTGTGGATGACCTGAAGAGGGCGCTACACACCAGAGGCCGGACCTGAACCCCATAGCAGATCTGTGGGTGACCTGAAGAGGGCGCTACACACCAGAGCCCAGACCTGAACCCCATAGCAGATCTTTGGGGGACCTGAAGAGGGCGCTACACACCAGAGGCCGGACCTGAACCCCATAGCAGATCTGTGGGTGACCTGAAGAGGGCGCTACACACCAGAGCCCAGAGCTGAACCCCATAGCAGATCTGTGGGGGACCTGAAGAGGGCGCTACACACCAGAGCTCAGACCTGAACCCATAGCAGATCTGTGGGGGACCGGAAGAGGGTGCTACACACCAGAGCCCAGAGCTGAACCCCATAGCAGATCTGTGGGGGACCTGAAGAGGGCGCTACACACCAGAGCTCAGACCTGAACCCATAGCAGATCTGTGGGGGACCGGAAGAGGGTGCTACACACCAGAGCCCAGAGCTGAACCCCATAGCAGATCTGTGGGGGACCTGAAGAGGGCGCTACACACCAGAGCTCAGACCTGAACCCATAGCAGATCTGTGGGGGACCGGAAGAGGGTGCTACACACCAGAGGCCAGACCTGAACCCCAAAGCAGATCTGCAGGGAACCTGAAGAGGGCGCTACACACCAGAGCCCGGACCTCTACCCCATAGAAGATCTGCAGGTGAACTGTAGAGGGCACTAGACACCTGAGCCCGGGCCTGAACCCCATAGCAGAACTACGGGGGACCTGAAGAGGGCGCTACACACCACAGTCCAGACCTCTATCCCATAGTAGAACTGCAGGGGACCTGTAGAGGGTGCTACACACCAGAGCCCATACCTGAACCCCATAGCAGATCTGTGGGAGACCTGAAGAGGGCGCTACACACCAGAGCCCAGACCTGAACCCCATATCAGATCTGTGGGTGACCTGAAGAGGGCGCTACACACCAGAGCCCAGACCTGAACCCCATAGCAGATCTTTGGGGGACCTGAAGAGGGCGCTACACACCAGAGGCCGGACCTGAACCCCATAGCAGATCTGTGGGTGACCTGAAGAGGGCGCTACACACCAGAGCCCAGACCTGAACCCCATAACAGATCTGTGGGGGACCTGAAGAGGGCGCTACACACCAGAGGCCAGACCTGAACCCCATAGCAGATCTTTGGGGGACCTGAAGAGGGCGCTACACACCAGAGGCCGGACCTGAACCCCATAGCAGATCTGTGGGTGACCTGAAGAGGGCGCTACACACCAGAGCCCAGACCTGAACCCCATAGCAGATCTGTAGGGGACCTGAAGAGGGCACTACACACCAGAGCCCGGACCTGAACCCCATAGCAGATCTGCAGGGGGACCTGAAGAGGGCGCTACACACCAGAGCCCAGACCTGAACCCCATAGCAGATCTGTGGGGGACCTGAAGAGGGTGCTACACACCAGAGCCCAGACCTGAACCCTATAGCAGATCTGTGGGGGACCTGAAGAGGGCGCTACACACCAGAGCCCGGACATGAACCCATAGCAGATCTGTGGGGGACCTGAAGAGGGCGCTACACACCAGAGCCAGACCAAAACCCCATAACAGATCTGTGGGGGGGCCTGAAGAGGGCGCTACACACCAGAGCCCAGACCTGAACCCCATAGCAGATCTGCGGGGGACCTG
>NC_089841.1:12563340-12620840 GCF_035609145.1 Eleutherodactylus coqui | reverse complement strand
GGACGATGAGGGGACTGACCCCACCTGGTTTGCTAAGCCTACTGAGGACAGGTCTTCAGAGGGGGAGGCAAGTGCAGCAGCAGGGCAGGTTGGAAGAGGCAGTGCGGTGGCCAGGGGTAGAGGCAGGGCCAGACCGAATAATCCACCAACTGTTTCCCAAAGCGCCCGCTTGCGCCATGCCCCCCTGCAGAAGCCGAGGTGCTCAAAGGTGTGGCAGTTTTTCACTGAGAGCGCAGACGACCGACGAACTGTGGTGTGCAAGGTTTGTCGCAACAAGATCAGCCGGGGAGCCACCACCACCAGCCTCACCACCACCAGCATGCGCATGCATATGATGGCCAAGCACCCCACAAGGTGGGACGAAGGCTGTTCACCGCCTCCGGTTTGCACCACTGCCTCTCCCCCTGTGCCCCAACCTGCCACTGAGATCCAACCCCCCTCTTAGGACACAGGCACGACCATCTCCCGGCCTGCACCCACACCCTCACCTCCGCTGTCCTCGGCCCCATCCAGCAATATCTCTCAGCGCAGCGTCCAGCCGTCGCTAGCACAACTGTTTGAGCGCAAGCGCAAGTACGCCGCCACGTACCCGCACGCTCAAGCGTTAAACGTGCACATAGCCAAATTGATCAGCCTGGAGATGCTGTCGTATAGGCTTGTGGAAACAGAGGCTTTCAAAAACATAATGGCGGCGGCAGCCCCGCGCTACTCGGTTCCCAGTCGCCACTACTTTTCCTGATGTGCCGTCCCAGCCCTGCACGACCACGTCTGCCGCAACATTGTACGCGCCATCACCAACACGGTTACTGCCAAGGTCCACTTAACAACGGACACGTGGACAAGCACAGGCGGGCAGGGCCACTATATCTCCCTGACAGCACATTGGGTGAATTTAGTGGAGGCTGGGACCGAGTCAGAGCCTGGGACCGCTCACGTCCTACCCACCCCCAGAATTGCTGGCCCCAGATCGGTGCTGGTATCTGCGGCGGTGTATGCTTCCTTCACTAAACCACCCTCCTCCTCCTACGCAACCTCTGTCTCGCAATCAAGATGTGTCAGCAGCAGCACGTCGCCAGCAGTCGGTGTCGCGCGGCGTGGCAGCACAGCGTTGGGCAAGCGTCAGCAGGCCGTGCTGAAACTACTCAGCTTAGAAGAGAAGAGGCACACGGCCCACGAACTGCTGCAGGGTCTGACAGAGCAGACCGACCGCTGGCTTGCACCGCTGAGCCTCCAACAGGGCATGGTCATGTGTGACAACGACCGTAACCTGGTGGCGGCTCTGCAGCTCGGCAGCCTCACGCACGTGCCATGCCTGGCCCACGTCTTTAATTTGGTGGTTCAGCGGTTTCTGCAAAGCTACCCACGCTTGTTGGACCTGCTCGGAAAGGTGCGGCGGCTCAGCGCACATTTCCGCAAGTCCAACACGGACGCTGCCACCCTGTGGACCCTGCAAAATCTGTTTAATCTGCCAGTGCACCGACTGCTGTGCAACGTGCCCACACGGTGGAACTCTACGCTCCACATGTTGGCCAGGCTCTATGAGCAGCGTAGAGCTATAGTGGAATACCAACTCCAACATGGGCGGCGTAGTGCGAGTCAGCCTCCTCAATTCTTTACAGAAGAGTGGGCCTGGTTGGCAGACATCTGCCAGGTCCTTGGAAACTTTGAGGAGTCTAACCAGATGGTGAGCGGCGATGCTGCAATCATTAGCGTCACCATTCCTCTGCTATGCCTTTTGAAAAGTTCCCTGCAAAGCATAAAGGCAAACGCTTTGCGCTTGGAAATGGAGGCGGGGGAAGACAGTATGTCGCTGGATAGTCAGAGCACCCTCATGTCTATATCTCAGCGCGTTGAGGAGGAGGGGGAGGAGCATGAGGAGGAGGGGGAAGAGACAGCTTGGCCCACTGCTGAGGGTACCCATGCTGCTTGCCTGTCATCCTTTCAGCGTGTATGGCCTGAGGAGGAGGAGGATCCTGAAAATGATCTTCCTAGTGAGGACAACCATGTGTTGCGTACAGGTACCCTGGCACACATGGCTGACTTCATGTTAGGATGCCTTTCTCGTGACCCTCGCGTTACACGCATTCTGGCCACTACGGATTACTGGGTGTACACACTGCTCGACCCACGGTATAAGGAGAACCTTTCCACTCTCATACCCGAAGAGGAAAGGGGTTTGAGAGTGATGCTATACCACAGGACCCTGGCGGACAAACTGATGGTAAAATTCCCATCCGACAGCGCTAGTAGCAGAAGGCGCAGTTCCGAGGGCCAGGTAGCAGGGGAGGCGCGGAGATCAGGCAGCATGTACAGCGCAGGCAGGGGAACACTCTCCAAGGCCTTTGCCAGCTTTATGGCTCCCCAGCAAGACTGTGTCACCGCTCCCCAGTCAAGGCTGAGTCGGCGGGGGCACTGTAAAAGGATGGTGAGGGAGTACGTAGCCGATCGCACGACCATCCTCCGTGACGCCTCTGCTCCCTACAACTACTGGGTGTCGAAGCTGGACACGTGGCCTGAACTCGCGCTGTATGCCCTGGAGGTGCTTGCTTGTCCTGCGGCTAGCGTCTTGTCAGAGAGGGTGTTTAGTGCGGCTGGGGGAATCATCACGGATAAGCGTACCTGCCTGTCAACTGACAGTGCCGACAGGCTTACACTCATAAAGATGAACAAAGCCTGGATTTCCCCAGACTTCTCTTCTCCACCAGCGGACAGCAGCGATACCTAAGCAATACGTAGGCTGCACCCGCGGATGGAAGCATCGTTCTCTATCACCATAAAAAATGGGGACCTTTTAGCTTCATCAATCTGTGTATTATATTCATCCTCCTCCTCCTGAAACCTCACGTAATTTTTCTTAGGCCCACAAGGCTCAGTCATATTACTTTTGTAAACAATGTTTATACGTTTCAATTCTCATTAAAGCGTTGAAACTTGCACCTGAACCAATTTTTATTTTAACTGGGCTGCCTCCAGGCCTAGTTACAAATAAAGCCACATTAACCAAAGCGATTAATGGGTTTCACCTGCCCTCTTGGCTGGGCATGAGCAATTTTTCTGAGGTACATTAGTACTGTTGGTACACCAATTTTTTTGGACCCTCGCCTACAGTGTAATCCTAGTAATTTTTATGGGTTGGCCTACACTTTTGCTACATAAATGTAACTGGGGCCTTGTCTATACTGCAACTACTGAAATGTGAAAGAGACTGTTATCTCCCTAAACTGCTGCAACGGGAATGTTACTGTGGCCTGTCTTGAGTGCTACTATTACTGAAATGGAACTAATACTGTGCTCCCCCTATACTGCTGCTTCGGAATTGTTACTGGGGCCTGTTTTGAGTGCTACTATTACTGAAATGGAACTAAGACTGTGCTCCCCCTATACTGCTGCTTCGGAATTGTTACTGGGGCCTGTCTAGACTGCTACTATTACTGAAATGGAACTAAGACTGTGCTCCCCCTATAATGCTGCTAGTGATATGTTACTGGGGCCTGTCCCTAATGCTACCGCTGAAATGTTACTGATTCTGGGCTCTGCCTATACCGCTGCTAATGCTATGTCACTGGGGTGTGGAAACGGAGGCTTCCCAAAAAGATGATGGTGATGAGGCCATTTCCCACCAACGCGGTTACTGTTAAGGTGCATATAACCACGGACACGTGGAGAGGACACGTAGTGCCTCAAAAACATCCCTCTCCTCCTCCAACAATGAAAACATTCTTGGCAAATACCTTTACATTGGTCCGTCTGGTGGCAGTCCAAGAATATCACCTTTAACGACACAACAAGAGAGACCCCCCCACCATCCCCCTGCCACGGCCCACTTAAAGGGGTTGTCCCGCGAAAGCAAGTGCGGTTATACACTTCTGTATGGCCATCTTAATGCACTTTGTAATGTACATTGTGCATTAATTATGAGCCATACAGAAGTTATCAGAAATTATTCACTTACCTGTTCTGTTGCTAGCGTCCTCGTCTCCATGGTGCCGTCTAATTTTCAGCGTCTAATCGCCGGATTAGACGCGCTTGCGCAGTCCGGTCTTCTTCTTTTCTCGATGGGGCCGCTCGTGCCGGAGAGCGGCTCCGTGTAGCTCCGCCCCGTCACGTGCCGATTCCAGCCAATCAGGAGGCTGGAATCAGCAATGGACCGCACAGAAGAGCTGCGGTCCACCGAGGGAGAAGATCCCGGCGGCCATCTTCAACCGGTAAGTAAGAAGTCACCGGAGCGCGGGGATTCAGGTAAGCGCTGTGCGGATTTTTTTTTAGGTCCCTGCATCAGGTTTGTCTCGCGCCGAACGGGGGGGCTGTTGAAAAAAAAAAACCCCGTTTCGGCGCGGGACAACCCCTTTAATCCTTGCCACATTCCGAAAACCAAATAAATAAAACCGCGGTACTAGGTCCACAGTCGCCACCACATTCCCACCAACGCGGTTACTGTTAAGGTGCATATAACCACGGACACGTGGAGAGGACACGTAGTGCCTCAAAAACATCCCCCTCCTCCTCCAACAATGAAAACATTCTTGGCAAATACCTTTGCATTGGTCCGTCTGGTGGCAGTCCAAGAATTTCACCTTAACGACACAACAAGAGAAACCCCCCACCATCCCCCCACCACGGCCCACTTAATCCTGGCCACATTCCGAAAACCAACTAAATAAAACCGCGCTACCAGGTCCGCAGTCGCCACCACATTCCCACCAACGCGGTTACTGTTAAGGTACATATTACCAGTCTGACTGGGGCATGCACTGTGGGCCGAAGCTCACCTGTATTGTATCTGACGTTAGCTCTGCTGAGCAGGGCACTGCAATGGGATACATTTATGTACCGCCGATGGGTTCCAGGGAGCCACCCATGCTGTGGGTCCACAGGGACTTCACATTACAGATTTGTACCTGCCAGTGTCTATGTATTAAAAACCCCGGTCAGACTGAGGCATGCAGTGTGGGCCGAAGCCCACCTGCATTTAATCTGACGTTACCTCAGCTGTGCTGGGCACTGCAATGGGATTTGTTTATGTACCGCCGGTGGGTTCCAGGGAGCCACCCATGCTTTGGGTCCACACGGACTTCACATTAGGGAGTTGTACCTGCCTGTGTCTATGTATTAAAAACCCCGGTCAGACTGGGGCATGCAGCGTGGGCCGAAGCCCACCTGCATTTAATCTGACGTTACCTCAGCTGTGCTGGGCACTGCAATGGGATTTGTTTATGTACCGCCGGTGGGTTCCAGGGAGCCACCCATGCTGTGCGTGCACATGGAATTCCCATTGCAGAGTTGTACCTGCCTGTGACTATTTATAAAAAACCCCGGTCTGACTGGGGCATGCAGTGTGGGCCGAAGCCCACCTGTATTTAATCTAACGTTAGCTCTACTATCCGGGGCACTGCATTGGGACAAACTACAGGAGCAATACAGTGCTAATGAGATGTGTACAGCTACGCTAGCATTGGAGTCCGCTGTAGGCCCGCGATTGCTAAGGGTTTGTGCAGATGCCTATGTCCTGGGTGCAGTGAAAGTCCGCTTCCTGCCTAGGATTGGTGAAGCTGTGGGCCGAGGCCTATGTCGTGGGCGCGGTGCAAGTCTGCCATGTTTGGCCGCTCAGATCAATTTTTTGTTCATGTCTTCGGTTTCCTAGGACCCACCTATGCTGTTGGTGCAAACATAGCTCCCATCGCGGTGTTTGACCTGTCTGGCACAAAGACACTGACTGACTTGGGTAGGGGGCAAAGCGCAGACGGTTTTCCCCTTGCAGTGTGGATTGAGCTATGCGACACCTTGACAGAATGAATACTGTGTGGCACATGGATTCCCCATTGCTATGCCCACGTTTGCAGCTCCTGACAGAGGTGGCACAGGATTGGATTTCTCATTGCTTCTGTACAGCATTGTGGGCTATCACCCCGCCCCTTTTAAAGAGGGTCGCTGCCTGGCCCTGCCAACCCTCTGCAGTGTGTGCCTGCGGTTCCTCCTCATGGCAGACGCACTTATAAATAGACATGAGGGTGGTGTGGCTATGAGGCCAGCGTGTGGCATGAGGGCAGCTGAAGGCTGCGCAGGGACACTTGGGTGTGCGCTGTGGACACTGGGTCGTGTGGGGGGGGGGGGGGCAGCATGTAACCCAGGAGAAGTGGCAACGGAGTGTTATGCAGGCAGTGATTGTGCTTGGTTGGAGGTAGTGTGGTGCTTAGCTAAGGTATGCCTTGCTAATGAGGGTTTTTCAGAAGTAAAAATTGCTGGGGGGGGGGCCCACTCTTGCCGCTATTGTGGCTTAATAGTGGGACCTGGGAACTTGAGATGCAGCCCAACATGTAGCCCCTCGCCTGCCCTATCCGTTGCTGTGTCGTTCCCATCACCTTCTTGAATTTCCCAGATTTTCACACATGAAAACCTTAGCGAGCATCGGCGATATACAAAAATGCTCGGGTCGCCCATTGACTTCAATGGGGTTCGTTACTCGAAATGAACCCTCGAGCATCGCTGAAAGTTCGACTCGAGTAACGAGCACCCGAGCATTTTGGTGCTCGCTCATCTCTAATACACACACATTATATACATATATACACACATACATTATATATATATATACACACATACATTATATATATATATACACACACATTTTATATATATATATGTATATACACACATACATTATATATATATATACACACATACATTTTATATATACACATACATTTTATATATATATATATATATATATATATATACACACACATACATTTTATATATATATATATACACACACATACATTTTATATATATATATATATATATATATATACACACACACATTATATATACAGTATACACACATACATACATATATATATATACACACATACATATACACACATATATATATATATATATATATATATATATATATATATATATATACACACACATACATTATATATATATATATATATATACACACACTACCGTTCAAAAGTTTGGGGTCACATTGAAATGTCCTTATTTTTGAAGGAAAAGCACTGTCCTTTTTAATGAAGATAACTTTAAACTAGTCCTAACTTTAAACAAATGCACTCTATACATTGCTAATGTGGTAAATGACTATTCTAGCTGCAAATGCCTGGTTTTTTGTGCAATATCTACAAAGGTGAATAGAGGCCCATTTCCAGCAACTATCACTCCAGTGTTCTAATGGTACAATGTGTTTGCTCATTGGCTCAGAAGGCTAATTGATGATTAGAAAACCCTTGTGCAATCATGTTCACACATCTGAAAACAGTCTAGCTCGTTACAGAAGCTACAAAACTGACCTTCCTGTGAGCAGATTGAGTTTCTGGAGCATCACATTTGTGGGGTCAATTAAACGCTTAAAATGGCCAGAAAAAGAGAACTTTCATCTGAAACTCGACAGTCTATTCTTGTTCTTAGAAATGAAGGCTATTCCATGCGAGAAATTGCTAAGAAATTGAAGATTTCCTACAACGGTGTGTACTACTCCCTTCAGAGGACAGCACAAACAGGCTCTAACCAGAGTAGAAAAAGAAGTGGGAGGCCGCGTTGCACAACTAAGCAAGAAGATAAGCACATTAGAGTCTCTAGAGAAACAGACGCCTCACAGGTACCCAACTGGCATCTTCATTAAATAGTACCCGCAAAACACCAGTGTCAACATCTACAGTGAAGAGGCGGCTGCGGGATTTTGGGCTTCAGGGCAGAGTGGCAAAGAAAAAGCCATATCTGAGACTGGCCAATAAAAGAAAAAGATTAAGATGGGCAAAAGAACACAGACATTGGACAGAGGAAGACTGGAAAAAAGTGTTGTGGACGGATGAATCCAAGTTTGAGGTGTTTGGATCACAAAGAAGAACGTTTGTGAGACGCAGAACAAATGAAAAGATGCTGGAAGAATGCCTGACGCCATCTGTTAAGCATGGTGGAGGTAATGTGATGGTCTGGGGTTGCTTTGGTGCTGGTAAGGTGGGAGATTTGTACAGGGTAAAAGGGATTCTGAATAAGGAAGGCTATCACTCCATGTTGCAACGCCATGCCATACCCAGTGGACAGCGCTTGATTGGAACCAATTTCATCCTACAACAGGACAATGACCCTAAACAAACCTCCAAATTGTGCAAGAACTATTTACAGCAGAAGCAGGCAGCTGGTATTCTATCGGTAATGGAGTGGCCAGCGCAGTCACCAGATCTGAACCCCATTGAGCTGTTGTGGGAGCAGCTTGACCGTATGGTATGCCAGAAGTGCCCATCCAACCAATCCAACTTGTGGGAGATGCTTCTAGAAGCGTGGGGTGCAATTTCACAAGCTTACCTCAACAAATTAACAGCTAGAATGTCAAAGGTGTGCAATGCTGTAATTGCTGCAAAAGGAGGATTCTTTGACGAAAGCAAAGTTTGATGTAAAAACAATGTTATTTCAAATACAAATCATTATTTCTAACCTTGTCAATGTCTTGGCTCTATTTTCTATTCATTTCACAACGCATGGTGGTGAATAAGTGGGACTTTTCATGGAAAACACAAAATTGTTTGGGTGACCCCAAACTTTTGAACGGTAGTGTATATATATATATATATATAAATAATGTATGTGTATTAGAGATGAGCGAGCACCAAAATGCTCGGGTGCTCGTTACTCGAGTCGAACTTTCCGCGATGCTCGAGGGTTCATTTCGAGTAACGAACCCCATTGAAGTCAATGGGCGACCTGACCATTTTTCTATATCGCCGATGCTCGCTAAGGTTTTCATTTGTGAAAATCTGGGAAATTCAAGAAAGTGATGGGAACGACACATAAACGGATAGGGCAGGCGAGGGGCTACATGTTGGGCTGCATCTCAAGTTCCCAGGTCCCACTATTAAGCCACAATAGCGGCAAGAGTGCCCCCCCCCAACAATTTTTACTTCTGAAAAACCCTCATTAGCAAGGCACACCTTAGCTAAGCACCACACTACCTCCAACAGAGCACAATCACTGCCTGCATGACACTCCGCTGCCACTTCTCCTGGGTTACATGCTGCCCAACCCAGTGTCCACAGCGCACACCAAAGTGTCCCTGCGCAGCCTTCAGCTGCCCTCATGCCACACGCTGGCCTCATAGCCACACCACCCTCATGTCTATTTATAAGTGCGTCTGCCATGAGGAGGAACCGCAGGCACACACTGCAGAGGGTTGGCAGGGCCAGGCAGCGACCCTCTTTAAAAGGGGCGGGGCAATAGCCCACAATGCTGTACAGAAGCAATGAGAAATCCAATCCTGTGCCATCTCCGTCAGGAGCTGCAAACGTGGGCATAGCAATGGGGAATCCATGTGCCGCACAGTATTCATTCTGTCAAGGTGTCGCATAGCTCAATCCACACTGCAAGGGGAAAACCGTCTGCGCTCTGCCCCCTACCCAAGTCAGTCAGTGTCTTTGTGCCAGACAGGTCAAACACCGCGATAGGAGCTAAGTTTGCACCAACAGCATAGGTGGGTCCTAGGAAACCCAAGACATGAACCAAAAATTGATCTGAGCGGCCAAACATGGCAGACTTGCCCCGTGCCCACGGCATAGGCCTCGGCCCACAGATTCAGCAATCCTAGGCTGGAAGCGGACTTTCACTGCACCCAGGACATAGGCCTCTGCACAAACCCTTAGCAATCGCGGGCCTACAGCGGACTCCAATGCTAGCGTAGCTGTGCACGTCTCATTAGCGCTGTATTGCTCCTGTAGTTTGTCCCAATGCAGTGCCCCGGATAGTAGAGCTAACATTAGATTAAATACAGGTGGGCTTCGACCCACACTGCATGCCCCAGTCAGATCGGGGTTTTTTATAAATAGTCACAGGCAGGTACAACTCCGCAATGGGAACCCACCGGCGGTACATAAACAAATCCCATTGCAGTGCCCAGCACAGCTGAGGTAACGTCAGATTAAATGCAGGTGGGTTTCGGCCCACGCTGCATGCCCCAGTCTGACCGGGGTTTTTAATACATAGACACAGGCAGGTACAACTCCCTAATGTGAAGTGCGTGTGGACCCAAAGCATGGGTGGCTCCCTGGAACACCGGCGGTACATAAACAAATCCCATTGCAGTGCCCAGCACAGCTGAGATAACGTCAGATTAAATGCAGGTGGGCTTCGGCCCACACTGCATGCCTCAGTCTGACCGGGGTTTTTAATACATAGACACTGGCAGGTACAAATCTGTAATGTGAAGTCCCTGTGGACCCACAGCATGGGTGGCTCCCTGGAACCCATCGGCGGTACATAAATGTATCCCATTGCAGTGCCCTGCTCAGCAGAGCTAACGTCAGATACAATACAGGTGGGCTTCGGCCCACAGTGCATTCCCCAGTCAGACTGGTAATATGTACCTTAACAGTAACCGCGTTGGTGGGAATGTGGTGGCGACTGCGGACCTAGTAGCGTGGTTTTATTTAGTTGGTTTTCGGAATGTGGCCAGGATTAAGTGGGCCGTGGCAGGGGGATGTGGGGGGTCTCTCTTGTTGTGTCGTTAAAGGTGAAATTCTTGGACTGCCACCAGACGGACCAATGCAAAGGTATTTGCCAAGAATGTTTTCATTGTTGGAGGAGGAGGGGGATGTTTTTGAGGCACTACGTGTCCTCTCCACGTGTCCGTGGTTATATGCACCTTAACAGTAACTGCGTTGGTGGGAATGTGGTGGCGACTGCGGACCTAGTACCGCGGTTTTATTTAGTTGGTTTTCGGAATGTGGCCAGGATTAAGTGGGCCGTGGCAGGGGGATGGTGGGGGGGTCTCTCTTGTTGTGTCGTTAAAGGTGAAATTCTTGGACTGCCACCAGACGGACCAATGCAAAGGTATTTGCCAAGAATGTTTTCATTGTTGGAGGAGGAGGGGGATGTTTTTGAGGCACTACGTGTCCTCTCCACGTGTCCGTGGTTATATGCACCTTAACAGTAACCGCGTTGGTGGGAAATGGCCTCGCCGCCATCATGTCTTTGGGAAGCCTCCGTTTCCACACCCGAGTGACATAGCATTAGCAGCGGTATAGGCAGAGCCCAGAATTAGTAACATTTCAGCGGTAGCATTAGGTACAGGCCCCAGTAACATATCACTAGCAGCATTATAGGGGGAGCACAGTATTAGTTCCATTTCAGTAGTAGTAGCAGTCCAGACAGGCCGCGGTAACAATTCCGAAGCAGCAGTATAGGGGGAGCACAGTCTTAGTTCCATTTCAGTAATAGTAGCACTCAAGACAGGCCCCAGTAACAATTCCGAAGCAGCAGTATAGGGGGAGCACAGTCTTAGTTCCATTTCAGTAATAGTAGCACTCAAGACAGGCCCCAGTAACAATTCCGAAGCAGCAGTATAGGGGGAGCACAGTCTTAGTTCCATTTCAGTAATAGTAGCACTCAAGACAGGCCCCAGTAACAATTCCAAAGTAGCAGTATAGGGGGAGCACAGCCTTAGTTCCATTTCAGTAGTAGCAGTCAAGACAGGCCACAGTAACATTCCCGCAGCAGCAGTTTAGGGGGAGCGCAGTCTTAGTTCCATTTCAGTAATAGTAGCACTCAAGACAGGCCCCAGTAACAATTCCGAAGCAGCAGTATAGGGGGAGCACAGTCTTAGTTCCATTTCAGTAATAGTAGCAGTCTAGACAGGCCCCAGTAACAATTCCGAAGCAGCAGTATAGGGGGAGCACAGTCTTAGTTCCATTTCAGTAATAGTAGCACTCAAAACAGGCCCCAGTAACAATTCCGAAGCAGCAGTATAGGAGGAGCGCAGTCTTAGTTCCATTTCAGTAATAGTAGCACTCAAGACAGGCCCCAGTAACATTCCCGTTGCAGCAGTTTAGGGAGATAACAGTCTCTTTCACATTTCAGTAGTTGCAGTATAGACAAGGCCACAGTTACATTTATGTAGCAAAAGTGTAGGCCAACCCCACACACCTTGCTGTACCATGAGTGCAGGCGAAGCCCATAAAAATTACTAGGATTACACTGTAGGCGAGGGCCCAAAAAAATTGGTGTACCAACAGTACTAATGTACCTCAGAAAAATTGCCCATGCCCAACCAAGAGGGCAGGTGAAACCCATTAATCGCTTTGGTTACTGTGGCTTTATTTGTAACTAGGCCTGGAGGCAGCCCAGTTAAATTAAAAATTTGTTCAGGTGCAAGTTTCAACGCTTTAATGAGAATTGAAATGTATAAACATTGTTTACAAAAGTAATATGACTGAGCCTTGTGGGCCTAAGAAAAATTGCCCGTTCGGCGTGATTACGTGAGGTTTCAGGAGGAGGAGCAGGAGGAGGAGGATGAATATAATACACAAATTGATGTAGCTAAAAGGTCCCCGTTTTTTATGGTGATAGAGAACGATGCTTCCATCCGCGGGTGCAGCCTACGTATTGTTTAGGTACCGCTGCTGTCCGCTGGTGGAGAAGAGAAGTCTGGGGAAATCCAGGCTTTGTTCATCTTTATGAGTGTAAGCCTGTCGGCACTGTCAGTTGACAGGCGGGTACGCTTATCCGTGATGATTCCCCCAGCTGCACTAAACACCCTCTCTGACAAGACGCTAGTCGCAGGACAAGCAAGCACCTCCAGGGCATACAGCGCGAGTTCAGGCCACGTGTCCAGCTTCGACACCCAGTAGTTGTAGGGAGCAGAGGCGTCACGGAGGACGGTCGTGCGATCGGCTACGTACTCCCTCACCATCCTTTTACAGTGCTCCCGCCGACTCAGCCTTGACTGGGGAGTGGTGACACAGTCTTGCTGGGGAGCCATAAAGCTGGCAAAGGCCTTGGAGAGTGTTCCCCTGCCTGCGCTGTACATGCTGCCTGATCTCCGCGCCTCCCCTGCTACCTGGGCCTCGGAACTGCGCCTTCTGCCACTAGCGCTGTCGGATGGGAATTTTACCATCAGTTTGTCCGCCAGGGTCCTGTGGTATAGCATCACTCTCAAACCCCTTTCCTCTTCGGGTATGAGAGTAGAAAGGTTCTCCTTATACCGTGGGTCGAGCAGTGTGTACACCCAGTAATCCGTAGTGGCCAGAATGCGTGTAACGCGAGGGTCACGAGAAAGGCATCCTAACATGAAGTCAGCCATGTGTGCCAGGGTACCTGTACGCAACACATGGCTGTCCTCACTAGGAAGAT
The DNA here is from genome assembly GCF_035609145.1 of Eleutherodactylus coqui. Lineage (NCBI taxonomy): Eukaryota > Metazoa > Chordata > Amphibia > Anura > Eleutherodactylidae > Eleutherodactylus > Eleutherodactylus coqui. The sequence continues at coordinate 12,607,700 of NC_089841.1, read as the reverse complement.
CACTTTCAGGATCCTCCTCCTCCTCCTCCTCAGGCCATACACGCTGAAAGGATGACAGGCAAGCAGCATGGGTACCCTCAGCAGTGGGCCAAGCTGTCTCTTCCCCCTCCTCCTCATGCTCCTCCAGCTCCTCCTCAAAGCGCTGAGATATAGACATGAGGGTGCTCTGACTATCCAGCGACATACTGTCTTCCCCCGCCTCCATTTCCGAGCGCAAAGCATTTGCCTTTATGCTTTGCAGGGAACTTCTCAAGAGGCATAGCAGAGGAATGGTGACGCTAATGATTGCAGCATCGCCGCTCACCATCTGGGTAGACTCCTCAAAGTTTCCAAGGACCTGGCAGATGTCTGCCAACCAGGCCCACTCTTCTGTAAAGAATTGAGGAGGCTGACTCCCACTACGCCGCCCATGTTGGAGTTGATATTCCAGTATAGCTCTACGCTGCTCATAGAGCCTGGCCAACATGTGGAGCGTAGAGTTCCACCGTGTGCGCACGTCGCACAGCAGTCGGTGCACTGGCAGATTAAACAGATGTTGCAGGGTCCGCAGGGTGGCAGCGTCCATGTTGGACTTGCGGAAATGTGCGCTGAGTTGGCGCACCTTTCCGAGCAGGTCTAACAAGCGTGGGTAGCTTTTCAGAAACCGCTGAACCACCAAATTAAAGACGTGGGCCAGGCATGGCATGTGCGTGAGTCTGCCGAGCTGCAGAGCCGCCACCAGGTTACGGCCGTTGTCACACACGACCATGCCCGGTTGGAGGCTCAGCGGCGAAAGCCAGCGGTCGGTCTGCTCTGTCAGACCCTGCAGCAGTTCGTGGGCCGTGTGCCTCTTCTCTCCTAAGCTGAGTAGTTTCAGCACGGCCTGCTGACGCTTGCCCACCGCTGTGCTGCCATGCTGCGCGACACCGACTGCTGGCGACGTGCTGCTGCTGACACATCTTGATTGCGAGACAGAGGTTGCGTAGGAGAAGGAGAAGGAAGAGGAGGAGGGTGGTTTAGTGGAGGAAGCATACACCGCCGCAGGTACCAGCACCGATATGGGGCCCGCAATTCTGGGGGTGGGTAGGACGTGAGCGGTCCCAGGCTCTGACTCGGTCCCAGCCTCCACTAAATTCACCCAATGTGCTGTCAGGGAGATATAGTGGCCCTGCCCGCCTGTGCTTGTCCACGTGTCCGTTGTTAAGTGGACCTTGGCAGTAACCGTGTTGGTGAGGACGCGTACAATGTTGCGGGAGACGTGGTCGTGCAGGGCTGGAACGGCACATCGGGAAAAGTAGTGGCGACTGGGAACCGAGTAGCGCAGGGCCGCTGCCGCCATCATGTTTTTGAAAGCCTCCGTTTCCACAAGCCTATACGGCAGCATCTCCAGGCTGATCAATTTGGCTATGTGCACGTTTAACGCTTGAGCGTGCAGGTGCGTGGCGGCGTACTTGCGCTCAAACAGTTGCGCTAGCGACGGCTGGACGTTGCGCTGAGAGACATTGCTGGATGGGGCCGAGGACAGCGGAGGTGAGGGTGTGGGTGCAGGCCGGGAGACGGTCGTGCCTGTGTCCTGAGAGGGGGGTTGGATCTCAGTGCAGGTTGGGGCACAGGGGGAGAGGCAGTGGTGCAAACCGGAGGCGGTGAACGGCCTTCGTCCCACCTTGTGGGGTGCTTGGCCATCATATGCATGCGCATGCTGGTGGTGGTGGTGGCTCCCCGGCTGATCTTGGCGGGACAAACCTTGCACACCACAGTTCGTCGGTCGTCTGCACTCTCAGTCAAAAACTGCCACACCTTTGAGCACCTCGGCCTCTGCAGGGTGGCATGGCACGAGGGGGCGCTTTGGGAAACAGTTGGTGGATTATTCGGTCTGGCCCTGCCTCTACCCCTGGCCACGGCACTGCCTCTTCCAACCTGCCCTGCTGCTGCACTTGCCTCCTCCTCTGAAGACCTGTCCTCAGTAGGCTTAGCAAACCAGGTGGGGTCAGTTCCCTCATCGTCCAGCTGCTCTTCCTCCGAATCCTCTGTGCGCTCCTCCCTCGGACTTACTGCCCTTACTACTACCTCACTGATAGACAACTGTGTCTCATCGTCATCGTCCTCCTCACCCACTGAAAGCTCTTGAGACAGTTGCCGGAAGTCCCCAGCCTCATCCCCCGGACCCCGGGAACTTTCCAAAGGTTGGGCATCGGTCACGACAAACTCCTCCGGTGGGAGAGGAACCATTGCTGCCCATTCTGGGCAGGGGCCCAAGAACAGTTCCTGGGAGTCTGCCTGCTCCTCAGAATGTGTCATTTTAATGGAGTGAGGAGGCTGGGAGGAAGGAGGAGCAGCAGCCAGAGGATTCAGAGTTGCAGCAGTGGACGGCGTAGAAGACTGGGTGGTCGATAGATTGCTGGATGCACTTTCTGCCATCCACGACAGGACCTGCTCACACTGCTCAGTTTCTAATAAAGGTCTACCGCGTGGACCCATTAATTGTGAGATGAATCTGGGGACACCAGAAACGTGCCTCTCTCCTAATCCCGCAGCAGTCGGCTGCGATACACCTGGACCAGGAGCTCGGCCTGTGCCCACACCCTGACTTGGGCCTCCGCGTCCTTGCCCGCGTCCACGTCCTCTAGGCCTACCCCTACCTCTCAGCATGGTGTATTACGAGTAGAGCAGAAACAGAACGCTGTAATTAAATGTGACGCTTATTGGCCTGTGGTTGGAGGCTGACTTCGCTTACGGAGTGCACAGCAGAGCCAGGAAACAATTATGCGCAAGCCTGTAGTGAGACCTAGGTGCGTATGACTGAGCTACTGTAATTCACAGCGTAGAACCAGTCAAGTGGCCAAAGGGCAGTGGTGGGCCTTAAGTATTTTGCTACAATTTTTTAAAATGGTGAGGTGAAAAAGCAGACAGACACCGTATGCAGCGTATATATGTATACTGTTTCCCTCTGGCGGGATGACGGCGATCATGTAACAGGGACAGCAGAGCCAGGAAACAATTATGCGCAAGCCTCTAGTGAGACCTAGGTGCGTATGACTGAGCTACTGTAATTCACAGCGCAGAACCAGTCAAGTGGCCAAAGGGCAGTGGTAGGCCTTAAGTATTTTGCTACAATTTTTTAAAATGGTGAGGTGAAAAAGCAGACAGACACCATATGCAGCGTATATATGTATACTCTTTCCCTCTGGCGGGATGACGGCGATCATGTAACGGAGACAGCAGAGCCAGGAAACAATTATGCGCAAGCCTGCTGTAACACCTAGCTGGGTATTAATTAGCGACTACTACCCCCAGCAGACACGCAGTAACCTGAAGACGGTCACAGGCAGCCCAAATATAGTATTTTTCCCCAATTTTTTTGAAAAAGCCCACTGCCTAGACAGTATATCTCTTTCCATGTACCACTGTCCCTGCCTCACCAGTACTGGCCCTATACTCTGTACAATGACTGCAGACTGAGGACGCTATGGTCTGCACGCCTGATATACAAAAAAAAAAAAGTGCAACACTGCTAAAAGCAGCCTCAACAGTACTGCACACGGTCAGATGTGGCCCGTTGGGGTTCTTGAAGACGAAAATAACACCTAACACTCTCCCTATAGCAGCTACAGCAAGACAGCACTTTCCCTGATCTATGTCAGCATGCATCTGTGGCGAGCCGTGGGAGGGGCAGATTTTAATACTCGGGTGTCACCTGATCTCCCCAGCCACTCACTGCAGGGGAGTGGGATAGGGCTGGAATGTCACATGAGGAAGTTGTAATGCCTTCCCTGTCTTTCTATTGGCCAGAAAAGCGCGCAAATTTCTCAGGGAAGAAAATGAAAGTGACTCGAACATCGCGTGGTGCTCGTCTCGAGTAACGAGCATCTCGAGTACCCTAATAATCGAACGAGTACACTCACTCATCTCTAATGTGTGTGTGTATATATATATATATATATATATATATATAATATAATATGCGTGTGTGTGTGTGTGTGTGTGTGTGTGTGTATATATATAATGTATGTGTGTAATAATAATAAACTTTATTTGTATAGCGCCAACATATTCCGCAGCGCTTACATAGACAGGGGGGATACAGAAAGACAAAAGTACAAACATTACAGAACCACGGTTACATAGTAATCAATAGATGGAAACAATAGGGGTGCGAGTCCTGCTCCAACGAGCTTACATACTACAAGTAATGGGGTGATAATGGGGTGATACAGAAGGTAAAGGGCTGGAGATGTGCACGGTATGGCGAGGTGGAGAGTGAGGGATGCTATACACATAGACAATGGTCAGACATTTAGCCGTGTGACGGCAGAATCAGTATGACTGCAGGAGCGGTTTATGATGGCTAGCAGGGATTGCAGTCAGTAGGTCAGGGAGCATGTTATCAGGCGGAGTACAGAGGGGTTTGTTTAGGAAATGCGGTATGCCTCCCTGAAGTGGTGCATTTTTAGAGCACGCCTGAAGGTCTGCGAGTCCTGGATTGCTCGGGTAGCCTTTGGAAGTGCGTTCCAGAGGACCGGTGCTGCTCTGGAAAAGTCTTGGAGGCGGGAATGAGAAGTTCAAATTAAAGGGGCGCTCAGTCTGGTTTCGTTAGCAGAGCGGAGAGCCCGGGCTGGTTGATGTATTGAGATGAGGGAGGTGATATAGGGGGGCGCTGCACTGTGGAGGGCTTTGTGGATGAAGGTAGCGAGTTTAAATTGAATTCTGTATTTAACGGGCAGCCAGTGCAGTGACTGGCACAGGGCAGAGGCATCCGAGTAGCGGCTGGACAGGAAGAGGAGCATGGCTGCTGCATTCAGGATGGATTGGAGAGGGTAAACTCTGGTGCAGGGGAGGCCGATCAGCAACGAGTTGTAATAATCGAGGCGGGAGTGGATGAGGGCAACAGTAAGTGTTTTTAACGTGTCTACAGTGAGAAAAGAGCGGATTCTTGCGATGTTCTTGAGGTGTAGCTGACATGTTCGGGCCAGAGATTGTATATAGGGGGTAAAAGAGAGATCAGAATCAAATATAACCCCAAGGCAGCGGGCATGTTGTCTAGGAGTTATGGTGGCGCCACACACTGAGATGGAGATGTCAAGAGGAGGTCGGTTAGTGGAGGGTGGAAATGCCAGTAAGTCAGTTTTAGAGAGGTTTAGTTTTAGGTAGAGAGAGGGACATAGTGTTAGAGACAGCGGACAGACAGTTAGTGATGTTTTGGAGTAAAGGTGCAGAGATGTCACGGGGAGAGGTGTATAGCTGGGTGTCATCAGCATACAGGTGGTATTGGAGGCCAAATCTCCTGATGGTTTGTCCAATAGGGGCTGTGTAGATAAAGAAAAGAAGGGGGCCGAGGACAGAGCCCTGGGGGACCCCAACAGGAAGGGGAAGAGGAGGGGAGGTAGAGCCAGCAAAGGAGACACTGAAAGAGCGGTCAGATAGGTAGGAGGAGAACCAGGAGAGGGCAGTGTCCTTTAGGCCAATGGAGCGTAGCATACTGAGGAGAAGTTTGTGGTCAACAGTGTCAAATGCTGCGGAGAGGTCGAGGAGGATCAGTAGGGAGTAATCGCTCCTCGATTTGGCTGTCAGTAGGTCATTGGATACCCTTGTAAGGGCAGTTTCTGTCGAGTGTTGAGGTCGAAAGCCAGACTGTAGCGGGTCGAGGAGAGAGTTCTCTGATAGATAGCTTACAAGGCGGGAGTAAACCACACGTTCAAGTAGTTTGGAGATGAAGGGGAGGTTTGAGATGGGTTGGTAGTTGGTAGCATCAGTCGCGTCCAGAGTCGGCTTCTTTAGCAGTGGGGATATGATGACGTGTTTGAAAGAAGAGGGAAAGATGCCAGAGGACAGAGAGAGGTTGAATATAGTGGTAAGATGGGAGATGACCACTGGGGAGAAGGAACGGAGGAGGTGTGAGGGGAGGGGATCGCTAGCACAGGTGGTGGGGCGAGCAGAGAAGAGCAATTTGGAGACTTCTTCCTCTGTCGCTGGTCTGAGTACAGACAGTGAGCAGGAGCTAGATGCAGTGCTGACAAGACTAGGGTCAGGGCTAGTCTGGGATTGGGAAGTTATTTCCTGACGGATGTCATCAATTTTCTTTTTGAAGTAAGCAGCCAGCTCTTTGGCACTGAGATCCGTCACCGGGGGCTGCGGTTTAGGGCTGAGAAGGGAGTGAAAAGTATCAAAGAGCCGTTTAGGGTTGTGGGATAGTGAGGAGACTAGAGAGGTGAAATAGACTTGTTTGGCATGGTGGAGGGCAAGGTTGTAGGTTCTGAGCATGAATTTGTAGTGGAGGAAGTCTGCGGACGTTTGCGATTTCCTCCACAGCCGTTCAGCACTTCTAGAGCACCGCCGGATGAAGCGCGTTTGAGGCGTGAGCCAGGGTTGCCGCGGTCTACATCGGATGGCTCGGGTCCTGGGGGGGCGCCGCTTCATCCAGGGCATGTTTGAGAGCGGTGTTGTAGTGAGCGGCAGCCAGGTTGGGGCAGGTGAGGAGAGAGATGGGGGACAGAGAGGACTGTAGGGATTCAGCAAAGTTCTGGGTGTGAATGGCCTTAAGGTTCCTGTAGGTACTGTAGGTAGGTGGGTCTGGAGAGATGTTAGGGAGCGTCACAGAGAAAGAGAGGAGCTTATGATCTGAGAGCGGGAGAGGGGAGTTAGTGAAGTTGGAAGCAGAGCAGAGCCGGAGGAAGACCAGATCCAGAGTATTGCCATCCCTGTGAGTGGGAGAGGCTGTGAGTTGAGAGAGACCAAGGGAGGAGGTGAGCGAAAGAAGCTGAGAGGCAGTTGGGGTAATTAGTGGGGATGTTAAAATCACCTAAGATGAGGGTTGGAATTTCACAGGATAGGAAGTGGGGGAGCCAGGCAGCAAAGTGGTCCAAAAACAGGTGAGCAGCACCTGGGGGGCGATAGATAACTGCTACTCGCATGGACAGCGGGCGGAAAAGCCGTAGCATATGTACTTCAAATGATGGAAAAGTGAGTGAGAGTAGAGGGGGATGACCTGGTAGGTGCATTTTGGGGAGAGAAGAGCACCTACTCCTCCGCCACACCTGTCATCTGGTCTCGGGGTATGGGAGAACTGCAGGCCATTGTAAGACAGTGCAGCAGGGGAGGCCGTGTCAGACTGCTGTACCCACGTTTCTGTGAGAGCTAGCAGATTTAAAGATTTAGCAGTAAAAAAGTCGTGGATGGTGGGGAGTTTATTACATGCTGACTGGCAGTTCCAGAGTGCACAATTAAAGGAGTCAGGGGAGGGTATGCATGGGCTAGCAGTTGGGCTTGGGGATTTTATTAGTGAGTCCGGTAGGGGGTGATAGCTAGGAGCAGTGGAGGGTGGGCCAGGATTGGGAGAGATATCCCCAGCAGCTAGTAACAGCAGAATAGTGAGGGTTAGCAGATGGTTAGGAGATTTGTGAGGAAGACTGTTATTTTTGTTAGGGACATGAGGGGGTTTGAGGCTAAGCAAGAAGGCAAAGAGTACATGCGAGCTGTGCATAGGTGAGGACAGTAGAGAGGGGCTAATATGAATAGTGTGCCCCAGAGGTTGGCACTTGAAAGAAGTTCTGAAACTGAGAGCAAGGATGAGAACAGAAGTGACAGCATTAGCGATAGCTTTTAAGTGTAAAGCATTAAGGCAGAGTTTGTGACCTACCTGTCTCCTACACTGTCGAACTGCCATAATGGAACTGTATCATACTTTCTCCAGCTCATACTTAATACAGCATTATATTCGCGTGGCAGCCACCCATTATAGTGAAAGTTTAAGGTACGACTAGGAAACAGCTGGGAGTGGCTAATCAGGTTCCAATTGACTAGCCAGCTGACTTTAGCATTGCAAACCTAATGACCAAAAGGGGGGGGGGGGAGTGAAATTTATTGCTCTCCTTAGATAAGGAAAGCATCTCAGCAAAGATGGGTGAAAGATGCCATTTGGGGGAGGTGGATGGTAGAGGTGACTAAAAGAAAAGTTTCATTTACCGATGCAAACAGATGAAATGCAAGATACACAATTCACAGCAAGCAAGCAGCACAGAGAATTTAAGCAGATGGAGATAGCAGGAGTTCAGCTTGGAGTGGGATGGTGCAGAAATGAACGTACCTGTTGAGAGAGGAAGAAGGTAGATGGATGTTATTAACTGCCATGATTGAACTGTATCATACTTTCTCCAGCTCCATAATATGCTGTAAATATTAGATTACAGTTATTGTGTTGGGAAAAAAAAAAAAATTGTAAGAAGGTTATAGTATAACTTCGTAGGGAAACAGAAAATTGTATAAATAATGTAAATATTTAATGTTATCTTCTTTTCATGTCTTAAGGGCCCGGCATAGCGTAGGGGGTTTATGAGGGGAATGCTCTAGGTGGTACCAAAAGTTATTTCATTTCAAATGAGAAAAAAAAAATCTAAAGCCAGTTTATTTGTTTTTTTTCTGTGGAACGTATACTGGCATTGCTGATTTGTCTGGCATCGAGGATCTTCTGGCACCAAGGAGTCCATGGGCAGTAAGGGAAGATACGGACAGAAAAACTAAAGCAGGAGAAGAGGCAAAGAACAAAAGAGAAGCTCAAGAAAGGTCAAGAGAGGATGAGGAGGTCCTTATTATTCTGCTTTGTTCAGAAGAAGCAAGCTTCCTGAGCGGACATTGTACTGACTGGAATACACATGTTGTGTTAATTTGTGTTCCATCCATCCTGACCCTCACACATCACACACAGCTCTACTCCATCCATCCTGATCCCACACATCACACACACAGCTCTACTCCATCCATCCTGACCCCCACACATCAAACACACAGCTCTACTCCATCCATCCTGACCCCCACACATCACACACACAGCTCTACTCCATCCATCCTGACCCCCACACATCACACACACAGCTCTACTCCATCCATCCTGACCCCCACACATCACACACAGCTCTACTCCATCCATCCTGATCCCACACATCACAGACACAGCTCTACTCCATCCATCCTGACCCCCACACATCACACACAGCTCTACTCCATCCATCCTGACCCCCACACATCACACACAGCTCTACTCCATCCATCCTGACCCCCACACATCACACACAGCTCTACTCCATCCATCCTGACCCCCACACATCAAACACACAGCTCTACTCCATCCATCCTGACCCACACACATCACACACACAGCTCTACTCCATCCATCCTGACCCCCACACATCACACACACAGCTCTACTCCATCCATCCTGACCCCCACACATCACACACAGCTCTACTCCATCCATCCTGATCCCACACATCACACACACAGCTCTACTCCATCTATCCTGACCCCCACACATCACACACAGCTCTACTCCATCCATCCTGACCCCCACACATCACACACAGCTCTACTCCATCCATCCTGACCCCCACACATCACACACAGCTCTACTCCATCCATCCTGACCCCCACACATCACACACACTGCTCTACTCCATCCATCCTGACCCCCACACATCACACACACAGCTCTACTCCATCCATCCTGACCCCCACACATCACACACACAGCTCTACTCCATCCATCCTGACCCCCACACATCACACACACAGCTCTACTCCATCCATCCTGACCCCCACACATCACACACACAGCTCTGCTCCATCCATCCTGACCCCCACACATCACACACAGCTCTACTCCATCCATCCTGATCCCACACATCACACACACAGCTCTACTCCATCCATCCTGACCCCCACACATCACACACACAGCTCTACTCCATCCATCCTGACCCCACACATCACACAGCCAGCTCTACTCCATCCATCCTGACCCCCACACATCACACACACAACTCTACTCCATCCATCCTGACCCCCACACATCACACATCCTGACCCCCACACATCACACACAGCTCTACTCCATCCATGCAGACCCCCACACATCACAGACACAGCTCTACTCCATCCATCCTGACCCCCACACATCACACACACAGCTCTACTCCATCCATCCTGACCCCCACACATCACACACACAGCTCTACTCCATCCATCCTGACCCCCACACATCACACACAGCTCTACTCCATCCATCCTGACCCCCACACATTACACACAGCTCTACTTCATCCATCCAGACCCCCACACATCACACACACAACTCTACTCCATCCATCCTGACCCCCACACATCACACACACACACAGCTCTACTCCATCCATCCTGACCCCCACACATCACACACACAGCTCTACTCCATCCATCCTGACCCCCACACATCACACACACAGCTCTACTCCATCCATCCTGACCCCCACACATCACACACACAGCTCTACTCCATCCATCCTGACCCCCACACATCACACACACAGCTCTACTCCATCCATCCTGACTCCCACACATCACACACACAACTCTACTCCATCCATCCTGACCCCCACACATCACACACAGCTCTACTCCATCCATCCTGACCCCCACACATCACACACAGCTCTACTCCATCCATCCTGACCCCCACACATCACACACACAGCTCTACTCCATCCATCCTGACCCCCACACATCACACCCACAGCTTTACTCCATCCATCCTGACCCCCACACATCACACACAGCTCTACTTCATCCATCCAGACCCCCACACATCACACACAGCTCTACTTCATCCATCCAGACCCCCACACATCACACACACAACTCTACTCCATCCATCCTGACCCCCACAAACATCACACCCACAGCTCTACTCCATCCATCCTGACCCCCACACATTACACACAGCTCTACTTCATCCATCCAGACCCCCACACATCACACACACAGCTCTACTCCATCCATCCTGACCCCCACACATCACACACACACACAGATCTACTGCATCCATCCTCACCCCCACACATCACACACACAGCTCTACTCCATCCATCCTGACCCCCACACATCACACACAGCTCTACTCCATCCATCCCGACCCCCGCACATCACACACACACACAGCTCTACTCCATCCATCTTGACCCCCACGCATCACACACACAGCTCTACTCCATCCATCCTGACCCCCACACATCACACACAGCTCTACTCCATCCATCCTGACCCCCACACATCACACACACAGCTCTACTCCATATATCCTGACCCCCACACATCACACACAGCTCTACTCCATATATCCTGACCCCCACACATCACACACAGCTCTACTCCATATATCCTGACCCCCACACATCACACACACAGCTCTACTCCATCCATCCTGACCCCCACACATCACACACACAGCTCTATACTCCATCCATCCTGACCCCCACACATCACACACACAGCTCTACTCCATCCATCCTGACCCCCACACATCACACACAGCTCTACTCCATCCATCCTGACCCCACACATCACACACACAGCTCTACTCCAAAGATCCTGACCCCCACACATCACACACACAGCTCTACTCCATATATCCTGACCCCCACACATCACACACACAGCTCTACTCCATCCATCCTGACCCCCACACATCACACACACAGCTCTACTCCATCCATCCTGACCCCAACACATCACACACACAACTCTACTCCATCCATCCTGACCCCCACACATCACACACACAGCTCTACTCCATCCATCCTGACCCCCACACATCACACACACAGCTCTACTCCATCCATCCTGACCCCCACACATCACACACACAGCTCTACTCCATCCATCCTGACCCCCACACATCACACACACAGCTCTACTCCATCCATCCTGACTCCCACACATCACACACCCAGCTCTACTCCATCCATCCTGACCCCACACACAGCTCTACTCCATTGATCCAGACCCCCACAAATCACACACAGCTCTACTCCATCCATCCTGACCCCCACATATCACACACAGCTCTACTCCATCCATCCTGACCCCCACACATCACACACACAGCTCTACTCCATTGATCCAGACCCCACAAATCACACACCCAGCTCTACTCCATCCATCCTGACCCCCACACATCACACACACAGCTCTACTCCATCCATCCTGACCCCCACACATCACACACACACAGCTCTACTCCATCCATCCTGACCCCCACACATCACACACACAGCTCTACTCCATTGATCCAGACCCCCACAAATCACACACCCAGCTCTACTCCATCCATCCTGACCCCCACACATCACACACACAGCTCTACTCCATCCATCCCTGACCCCCACACATCACACACACACAGCTCTACTCCATCCATCCTGACCCCCACACATCACACACAGCTCTACTCCATCCATCCTGACCCCCAAACATCACACACAGCTCTACTCCATCCATCCTGACCCCACACATCACACACACAGCTCTACTCCATCCATCCTGACCCCCACACATCACACACACAGCTCTACTCCATCTATCTGACCCCAAACACATCACACACACAGCTCTACTCCATCTATCCTGACCCCAACACATCACACACACAGCTCTACTCCATCTATCCTGACCCCAACACATCACACACACAGCTCTACTCCAAAGATCCTGACCCCCACACATCACACACAGCTCTACTCCATATATCCTGACCCCCACACATCACACACACAGCTCTACTCCATCCATCCTGACCCCCCACACATCACACACACAGCTCTACTCCATCCATCCTGACCCCCACACATCACACACACAGCTCTACTCCATCCATCCTGACCCCCACACATCACACACACAGCTCTACTCCATCCATCCTGACCCCCACACATCACACACACAGCTCTACTCCATCCATCCTGACCCCCACACATCACACACACAGCTTTACTCCATCCATCCTGACCCCCACACATCACACACACAGCTCTACTCCATCCATCCTGACCCCCACACATCACACACAGCTCTACTTCATCCATCCTGACCCCCCACACATCACACACACAGCTCTACTCCATCCATCCTGACCCCCACACATCACACACATAGCTCTACTCCATCCATCCTGATTCCCACACATCACACACACAGCTCTACTCCATCCATCCTGACCCCCACACATCACACACACAGCTCTACTCCATCCATCCTGACCCCCACACATCACACACACAGCTCTACTCCATCCATCCTGACCCCCACACATCACACACACAGCTCTACTCCATCCATCCTGACCCCCACACATCACACACACAGCTCTACTCCATCCATCCTGACCCCCACACATCACACACACAGCTCTACTCCATCCATCCTGACCCCCACACATCACACACACAGCTCTACTCCATCCATCCTGACCCCCACACATCACACACACAGCTCTACTCCATCCATCCTGACCCCCACACATCACACACACAGCTCTACTCCATCCATCCTGACCCCCACACATCACACACACAGCTCTACTCCATCCATCCTGACCCCCACACATCACACACACAGCTCTACTCCATCCATCCTGACCCCCACACATCACACACACAGCTCTACTCCATCCATCCTGACCCCCACACATCACACACAGCTCTACTCCATCCATCCTGACCCCCACACATCACACACAGCTCTACTCCATCCATCCTGACCCCACACATCACACACACAGCTCTACTCCAAAGATCCTGACCCCCACACATCACACACAGCTCTACTCCATATATCCTGACCCCCACACATCACACACACAGCTCTACTCCATCCATCCTGACCCCCACACATCACACACACAGCTCTACTCCATCCATCCTGACCCCAACACATCACACACACAGCTCTACTCCATCCATCCTGACCCCAACACATCACACACACAACTCTACTCCATCCATCCTGACCCCAACACATCACACACACAACTCTACTCCATCCATCCTGACCCCCACACATCACACACACAGCTCTACTCCATCCATCCTGACCCCCACACATCACACACACAGCTCTACTCCATCCATCCTGACCCCCAACACATCACACACACAGCTCTACTCCATCCATCCTGACCCCCCACACATCACACACACAGCTCTACTCCATCCATCCTGACTCCCACACATCACACACCCAGCTCTACTGCATCCATCCTGACCCCACACATCACACACCCAGCTCTACTCCATCAATCCTGACCCCACACATCACACACACAGCTCTACTCCATTGATCCAGACCCCCACAAATCACACCCAGCTCTACTCCATCCATCCTGACCCCCACACATCACACACACAGCTCTACTCCATCCATCCTGACCCCCACACATCACACACACAGCTCTACTCCATCCATCCTGACCCCCACACATCACACACACACAGCTCTACTCCATCCATCCTGACCCCCACACATCACACACAGCTCTACTCCATCCATCCTGACCCCCAAACATCACACACAGCTCTACTCCATCCATCCTGACCCCCACACATCACACACACAGCTCTACTCCATCCATCCTGACCCCCCACACATCACACACACAGCTCTACTCCATCTATCCTGACCCCAACACATCACACACACAGCTCTACTCCATCTTTCCTGACCCCAACACATCACACACACAGCTCTACTCCATCTATCCTGACCCCAACACATCACACACACAGCTCTACTCCAAAGATCCTGACCCCCCCACACATCACACCACAGCTCTACTCCATATATCCTGACCCCCACACATCACACACACAGCTCTACTCCATCCATCCTGACCCCCACACATCACACACACAGCTCTACTCCATCCATCCTGACCCCCACACATCACACACACAGCTCTACTCCATCCATCCTGACCCCCACACATCACACACACAGCTCTACTCCATCCATCCTGACCCCCACACATCACACACACAGCTTTACTCCATCCATCCTGACCCCCACACATCACACACACAGCTCTACTCCATAGAAAATAGGGGTCACGGAGAGCGCCAACACACTATGTAAATGTACCACAAAGATGCTCGTGTGGTAACTCACCTGGTGCAAGGCATATCACCCTCAGGTAATTATGCCTGCACCTGACATCCTGGTGTACTTGTAAAGGTTACTTTATCCAGGGTATACCAAAGGCAGATAAACAGATAAATCCAGAATTCCTGGAGAGCTGCAGGTCGCAATGTAACTCCGTTCCTCCTAGGAGGTCGGATGAATTCAAAGATACTACAGAAAAAAGCTATGGACCTGCGCTGCTTAAAATGCCAAATCAATAATACATGTCTCAATAGTTAGTATTTCCAAAAGAGACAAATAAAACACTTTTTATTTTATATGAGTAAACAAAATGAGGTAACAACCTCCTCAATTTGATATATAAAAAATATACTTGCGGGATCCTAATACATGCGACGCGTTTCGGCGCAATATACGCCTTTATCAAGCATACAAAAACATTAACAAACATGGGTATAAATAGGACTAAACAAATTACATACCTATTGCACGGTATCATTCATCAAATGTGGGTAGATTGCAGGTCTTGGCGCCGTTTTGGCCAGGAAAGATGACGTATTAAGCATCTCCACGCTCAATACGGCGCTCCGGATCTCCGGTGCCGGCCGCATACGTCACATCCGGAGCGCCGTATTGAGCGTGGAGATGCTTAATACGTCATCTTTCCTGGCCAAAACGGCGCCAAGACCTGCAATCTACCCACATTTGATGAATGATACCGTGCAATAGGTATGTAATTTGTTTAGTCCTATTTATACCCATGTTTGTTAATGTTTTTGTATGCTTGATAAAGGCGTATATTGCGCCGAAACGCGTCGCATGTATTAGGATCCCGCAAGTATATTTTTTATATATCAAATTGAGGAGGTTGTTACCTCATTTTGTTTACTCATATAAAATAAAAAGTGTTTTATTTGTCTCTTTTGGAAATACTAACTATTGAGACATGTATTATTGATTTGGCATTTTAAGCAGCGCAGGTCCATAGCTTTTTTCTGTAGACAGCTCTACTCCATCCATCCTGACCCCCACACATCACACACAGCTCTACTTCATCCATCCTGACCCCCACACATCACACACACAGCTCTACTCCATCCATCCTGACCCCCACACATCACACACATAGCTCTACTCCATCCATCCTGACCCCCACACATCACACACACAGCTCTACTCCATCCATCCTGACCCCACACCTCACACACAGCTCTACTCCATCCATCCTGACCCCCACACATCACACACACACAGCTCTACTCCATCCATCCTGATTCCCACACATCACACACACAGCTCTACTCCATCCATCCTGACCCCCACACATCACACACACAGCTCTACTCCATCCATCCTGACCCCCACACATCACACACACAGCTCTACTCCATCCATCCTGACCCCCACACATCACACACACAGCTCTACTCCGTCCATCCTGACCCCCACACATCACACACAGCTCTACTCCATCCATCCTGACCCCCACACATCACACACACAGCTCTACTCCATCCATCCTGACCCCCACACATCACACACACAGCTCTACTCCATCCATCCTGACCCCCACACATCACACACACAGCTCTACTCTATCCATCCTGACCCCCACACATCACACACAGCTCTACTCCATCCATCCTGACCCCCACACATCACACAGCTCTACTCCATCCATCCTGACCCCCACACATCACACACACAGCTCTACTCTATCCATCCTGACCCCCACACATCACACACAGCTCTACTCCATCTAATTGTTTCGTTAGTTCGCACACTACTGCCTTCCTGCCGCACTAAAGCTCTCTCTCTGCTGCTCTACTCTTTACATCTTCTCCTTCATCAGATCAACTCCTTCTCCTCTAGTGATAACCGAAATTACTCTGACTGGAATTCCTCCACCAATCACAGACCTGTTGCCGGGTGGTGAACTGCCCAATCCATATAATGCTCCTGATAGCCAATCAGGAAGGCTGCAGGTCGTCTGGCAGAATAATCAGTAATAAAAATACAACATTTACTTTAAAGGCACAACTCTGATCCACTACACAATCACCTCCACAGTGACATCATCAGAATCTCTCCCCTCTCCAGTGACATCATCTGTAAGTACCATAGAGGTGAATGATGTACTGTGACATCATCAGAATCTCTCCCCTCTCCAGTGACATCATCTGTTATTACCATAGATGTGAATGATGTACTGTGACATCATCAGAATCTCTCCCCTCTCCAGTGACATCATCTGTTATTACCATAGATGAGAATGATGTACTGTGACATCATCAGAATCTCTCCCCTCTCCAGTGACATCATCTGTAAGTACCATAGATGAGAATGATGTACTGTGACATCATCAGAATCTCTCACCTCACCAGTAAGCTGGAAGAGTATCTCTAGGGTGACATTTATTATACTTCCCGCCATCTTGCTCTTCTCCTTCTCCATCCTTCCCGGGTCAGCGAGGATAAGTTCTCTTATAGACGGATCTCAGCAGAGGATCCGGTGTTGTAGAACCTGAAGGGAAAGAAGGTTAAACAATATAAAAGCCGCACAAAACAAGAAGGGGAAAGATTAGAGGAGAGATTAAAGGGCAGCTGTTTTATGATGCCAGAACTGCCGGCAGCCCAACATCCTGACAGCCACACGGCAGACATGGAGGTTCTATCAGAGATGCTGCAGCGTAAAGAGAACACACTTTACAAAGTAGTCAGAAACGGGGAGAAGAGTCATAGGGGCGGGCCCTGCAGACATCCCCCAACCCCCACTCCTCTGTCCCCAGTAATCACCTCCCCCCCACATATACTGCCCTCTCAGTCCTCACAGCGCTCCTCCTCCTCTGCGGTGCACTGATGAGCGGGGGGAAATGCAGTATACATGCAGTATGTTCAGCACTGATTGGCTGAGACTTGGTCCAATCAGTGCTGTGCCTTATTGCAGCATCGCTGCCGGCTCATCACCCCGCCTCCCCCATAGCCCGTATCTCATCATGCTGCTGCTTCCTCTCCACCCACATGGGCAGAGCCAATCAGGCTTCATTAAAACAGCAAATTAATTCCATGACCGAGCCGTACAAGCAGGGTTATAAGTCAGCCGCCACCCTATAGTCGTGTACAGATAAGACGCCTCCCAATAGTCGTGTACAGATGAGACGCCCCCCCCATAGTCGTGTACAGATGAGACCCCCCCCATAGTCGTGTACAGATGAGACGCCCCCCCCATAGTCGTGTACAGATGAGACGCCCCCCCCCATAGTCGTGTACAGATGAGACGCCCCCCCCATAGTCGTGTACAGATGAGACGCCCCCCCCCCCATAGTCGTGTACAGATGAGACGCCCCCCCCCATAGTCGTGTACAGATGAGACGCTTCCCCCCATAGTCGTGTACAGATGAGACGCCCCCCCCCCATAGTCGTGTACAGATGAGACGCCCCCCCCCATAGTCGTGTACAGATGAGACGCCCCCCCCCCATAGTCGTGTACAGATGAGACGCCCCCCCCATAGTCGTGTACAGATGAGACGCCCCCCCCATAGTCGTGTACAGATGAGACGCCCCCCATAGTCGTGGACAGATGAGACGCCCCCCCCCATAGTCGTGTACAGATGAGACGCCCCACCCCCATAGTCGTGGACAGATGAGACGCCCCCCCCCATAGTCGTGTACAGATGAGACGCCCCCCCCCCATAGTCGTGTACAGATGAGACGCCCCCCCCCCATAGTCATGTACAGATGAGACGCCCCCCCCATAGTCGTGTACAGATGAGACGCCCCCCCCAATAGTCGTGTACAGATGAGACGCCCCCCCATAGTCGTGGACAGATAAGATTCCCCCCCATAGTCGTGGACAGATAAGATGCCCCCCCATAGTCGTGGACAGATGAGACCCTCAAACCCCCCACAGGAGGACACAAACCTACAGAGCCAGAATGAAGCGATGTGCTTTCAGGACCTGTGAAGATGTCACGCCCATGTGACCACATGTGTGGGAGGAGTTAGGGATCACATGACCAGGCTGGAGATCAGTGTGTGCAGGACTCTGCTGTGCTGGTGGTGATCCCTGCTGGATGAGCTGTGTGTGATGTGTGGGGGTCAGGATGGATGGAGTAGAGCTGTGTGTGTGATGTGTGGGGGTCAGGATGGATGGAGTAGAGCTGTGTGTGATGTGTGGGGGTCAGGATGGATGGAGTAGAGCTGTGTGTGTGATGTGTGGGGGTCAGGATGGATGGAGTAGAGCTGTGTGTGATGTGTGGGGGTCAGGATGGATGTAGTAGAGCTGTGTGTGATGTGTGGGGGTCAGGATGGATGGAGTAGAGCTGTGTGTGTGATGTGTGGGGGTCAGGATGGATGGAGTAGAGCTGTGTGTGATGTGTGGGGGTCAGGATGGATGGAGTAGAGCTGTGTGTGTGATGTGTGGGGGTCAGGATGGATGGAGTAGAGCTGTGTGTGTGATGTGTGGGGGTCAGGATGGATGGAGTAGAGCTGTGTGTGTGATGTGTGGGGGTCAGGATGGATGGAGTAGAGCTGTGTGTGATGTGTGGGGGTCAGGATGGATGGAGTAGAGCTGTGTGTGTGATGTGTGGGGGTCAGGATGGATGGAGTAGAGCTGTGTGTGTGATGTGTGGGGGTCAGGATGGATGGAGTAGAGCTGTGTGTGTGATGTGTGGGGGTCAGGATGGATGGAGTAGAGCTGTGTGTGTGATGTGTGGGGGTCAGGATGGATGGAGTAGAGCTGTGTGTGATGTGTGGGGGTCAGGATGGATGGAGTAGAGCTGTGTGTGATGTGTGGGGGTCAGGATGGATGGAGTAGAGCTGTGTGTGATGTGTGGGGGTCAGGATGGATGGAGTAGAGCTGTGTGTGTGATGTGTGGGGGTCAGGATGGATGGAGTAGAGCTGTGTGTGTGATGTGTGAGGGTCAGGATGGATGGAGTAGAGCTGTGTGTGTGATGTGTGAGGGTCAGGATGGATGGAGTAGAGCTGTGTGTGTGATGTGTGGGGGTCAGGATGGATGGAGTAGAGCTGTGTGTGTGATGTGTGGGGGTCAGGATGGATGGAGTAGAGCTGTGTGTGTGATGTGTGGGGGTCAGGATGGATGGAGTAGAGCTGTGTGTGTGTGATGTGTGGGGGTCAGGATGGATGGAGTAGAGCTGTGTGTGTGTGATGTGTGGGGGTCAGGATGGATGGAGTAGAGCTGTGTGTGTGTGATGTGTGGGGGTCAGGATGGATGGAGTAGAGCTGTGTGTGTGTGATGTGTGGGGGTCAGGATGGATGGAGTAGAGCTGTGTGTGTGATGTGTGGGGGTCAGGATGGATGGAGTAGAGCTGTGTGTGTGTGATGTGTGGGGGTCAGGATGGATGGAGTAGAGCTGTGTGTGTGTGATGTGTGGGGTCAGGATGGATGGAGTAGAGATGTGTGTGTGTGATGTGTGGAGGTCAGGATGGATGGAGTAGAGCTGTGTGTGTGATGTGTGGGGGTCAGGATGGATGGAGTAGAGCTGTGTGTGTAATGTGTGGGGGTCAGGATGGATGGAGTAGAGCTGTGTGTGTGATGTGTGGGGGTCAGGATGGATGGAGTAGAGCTGTGTGTGTGATGTGTGGGGTCAGGATGGATGGAGTAGAGCTGTGTGTGATGTGTGGGGGTCCGGATGGATGGAGTAGAGCTGTGTGTGTGATGTGTGGGGGTCCGGATGGATGGAGTAGAGCTGTGTGTGTGATGTGTGGGGGTCCGGATGGATGGAGTAGAGCTGTGTGTGTGATGTGTGGGGGTCAGGATGGATGGAGTAGAGCTGTGTGTGTGATGTGTGGGGGTCAGGATGGATGGAGTAGAGCTGTGTGTGTGATGTGTGGGGTCAGGATGGATGGAGTAGAGCTGTGTGTGTGTGATGTGTGGGGGTCAGGATGGATGGAGTAGAGCTGTGTGTGATGTGTGGGGGTCAGGATGGATGGAGTAGAGCTGTGTGTGTGATGTGTGGAGGTCAGGATGGATGGAGTAGAGCTGTGTGTGTGATGTGTGGAGGTCAGGATGGATGGAGTAGAGCTGTGTGTGTGATGTGTGGGGGTCAGGATGGATGGAGTAGAGCTGTGTGTGTGATATGTGGGGATCAGGATGGATGGAGTAGAGCTGTGTGTGTGATGTGTGGGGGTCAGGATGGATGGAGTAGAGCTGTGTGTGTGATGTGTGGGGATCAGGATGGATGGAGTAGAGCTGTGTGTGTGATGTGTGGGGATCAGGATGGATGGAGTAGAGCTGTGTGTGTGATGTGTGGGGGTCAGGATGGATGGAGTAGAGCTGTGTTTGTGATGTGTGGGGGTCAGGATGGATGGAGTAGAGCTGTGTGTGTGATGTGTGGAGGTCAGGGTGGATGGAGTAGAGCTGTGTGTGTGATGTGTGGAGGTCAGGATGGATGGATGGAGTAGAGCTGTGTGTGTGATGTGTGGAGGTCAGGATGGATGGATGGAGCAGAGCTGTGTGTGATGTGTGGGGGTCAGGATGGATGGAGCAGAGCTGTGTGTGATGTGTGGGGGTCAGGATGGATGGAGTAGAGCTGTGTGTGTGTGTGATGTGTGGGGGTCAGGATGGATGGAGTAGAGCTGTGTGTGTGATGTGTGGGGGTCAGGATGGATGGAGTAGAGCTGTGTGTGTGATGTGTGGGGATCAGGATGGATGGAGTAGAGCTGTGTGTGTGATGTGTGGGGATCAGGATGGATGGAGTAGAGCTGTGTGTGTGATGTGTGGGGGTCAGGATGGATGGAGTAGAGCTGTGTTTGTGATGTGTGGGGGTCAGGATGGATGGAGTAGAGCTGTGTGTGTGATGTGTGGAGGTCAGGGTGGATGGAGTAGAGCTGTGTGTGTGATGTGTGGAGGTCAGGATGGATGGATGGAGTAGAGCTGTGTGTGTGATGTGTGGAGGTCAGGATGGATGGATGGAGCAGAGCTGTGTGTGATGTGTGGGGGTCAGGATGGATGGAGCAGAGCTGTGTGTGATGTGTGGGGGTCAGGATGGATGGAGTAGAGCTGTGTGTGTGTGATGTGTGGGGGTCAGGATGGATGGAGTAGAGCTGTGTGTGTGTGATGTGTGGGGGTCAGGATGGATGGAGTAGAGCTGTGTGTGTGTGATGTGTGGGGGTCAGGATGGATGGAGTAGAGCTGTGTGTGATGTGTGGGGGTCAGGATGGATGGAGTAGAGCTGTGTGTGTGATGTGTGGGGGTCAGGATGGATAGAGTAGAGCTGTGTGTGTGATGTGTGGGGGTCAGGATGGATGGAGCAGAGCTGTGTGTGTGATGTGTGGGGGTCAGGATGGATGGAGCAGAGCTGTGTGTGATGTGTGGGGGTCAGGATGGATGGAGTAGAGCTGTGTGTGTGATGTGTGGGGGTCAGGATGGATGGAGTAGAGCTGTGTGTGTGATGTGTGGGGTCAGGATGGATGGAGTAGAGCTGTGTGTGTGATGTGTGGGGGTCCGGATGGATGGAGTAGAGCTGTGTGTGTGATGTGTGGAGGTCAGGATGGATGGAGTAGAGCTGTGTGTGTGATGTGTGGGGGTCAGGATGGATGGAGTAGAGCTGTGTGTGTGATGTGTGGGGGTCAGGATGTATGGAGTAGAGCTGTGTGTGTGATGTGTGGGGGTCAGGATGGATGGAGTAGAGCTGTGTGTGTGATGTGTGGGGGTCAGGATGGATGGAGTAGAGCTGTGTGTGTGATGTGTGGGGTCAGGATGGATGGAGTAGAGCTGTGTGTGTGATGTGTGGGGGTCAGGATGGATGGAGTAGAGCTGTGTGTGATGTGTGGAGGGTCCGGATGGATGGAGTAGAGCGCTGTGTGTGATGTGTGGGGGTCAGGATGGATGGAGTAGAGCTGTGTGTGTGATGTGTGGGGGTCAGGATGGATGGAGTAGAGCTGTGTGTGATGTGTGGGGGTCAGGATGGATGGAGTAGAGCTGTGTGTGATGTGTGGGGGTCAGGATGGATGGAGTAGAGCTGTGTGTGATGTGTGGGGGTCAGGATGGATGGAGTAGAGCTGTGTGTGTGATGTGTGGGGGTCAGGATGGATGGAGTAGAGCTGTGTGTGTGATGTGTGAGGGTCAGGATGGATGGAGTAGAGCTGTGTGTGTGATGTGTGAGGGTCAGGATGGATGGAGTAGAGCTGTGTGTGTGATGTGTGGGGGTCAGGATGGATGGAGTAGAGCTGTGTGTGTGATGTGTGGGGGTCAGGATGGATGGAGTAGAGCTGTGTGTGTGTGATGTGTGGGGGTCAGGATGGATGGAGTAGAGCTGTGTGTGTGTGATGTGTGGGGGTCAGGATGGATGGAGTAGAGCTGTGTGTGTGTGATGTGTGGGGGTCAGGATGGATGGAGTAGAGCTGTGTGTGTGTGATGTGTGGGGGTCAGGATGGATGGAGTAGAGCTGTGTGTGTGTGATGTGTGGGGGTCAGGATGGATGGAGTAGAGCTGTGTGTGTGATGTGTGGGGGTCAGGATGGATGGAGTAGAGCTGTGTGTGTGTGATGTGTGGGGGTCAGGATGGATGGAGTAGAGCTGTGTGTGTGTGATGTGTGGGGTCAGGATGGATGGAGTAGAGATGTGTGTGTGTGATGTGTGGAGGTCAGGATGGATGGAGTAGAGCTGTGTGTGTGATGTGTGGGGGTCAGGATGGATGGAGTAGAGCTGTGTGTGTAATGTGTGGGGGTCAGGATGGATGGAGTAGAGCTGTGTGTGTGATGTGTGGGGGTCAGGATGGATGGAGTAGAGCTGTGTGTGTGATGTGTGGGGTCAGGATGGATGGAGTAGAGCTGTGTGTGTGTGATGTGTGGGGGTCAGGATGGATGGAGTAGAGCTGTGTGTGATGTGTGGGGGTCAGGATGGATGGAGTAGAGCTGTGTGTGTGATGTGTGGAGGTCAGGATGGATGGAGTAGAGCTGTGTGTGTGATGTGTGGAGGTCAGGATGGATGGAGTAGAGCTGTGTGTGTGATGTGTGGGGGTCAGGATGGATGGAGTAGAGCTGTGTGTGTGATGTGTGGGGGTCAGGATGGATGGAGTAGAGCTGTGTGTGTGATGTGTGGGGGTCAGGATGGATAGAGTAGAGCTGTGTGTGTGATGTGTGGGGGTCAGGATGGATGGAGTAGAGCTGTGTGTGTGATGTGTGGGGTCAGGATGGATGGAGTAGAGCTGTGTGTGTGATGTGTGGGGGTCAGGATGGATGGAGTAGAGCTGTGTGTGTGATGTGTGGGGGTCAGGATGGATGGAGTAGAGCTGTGTGTGTGTGATGTGTGGGGGTCAGGATGGATGGAGTAGAGCTGTGTGTGTGTGATGTGTGGGGGTCAGGATGGATGGAGTAGAGCTGTGTGTGTGTGATGTGTGGGGGTCAGGATGGATGGAGTAGAGCTGTGTGTGTGTGATGTGTGGGGGTCAGGATGGATGGAGTAGAGCTGTGTGTGTGTGATGTGTGGGGGTCAGGATGGATGGAGTAGAGCTGTGTGTGTGTGATGTGTGGGGGTCAGGATGGATGGAGTAGAGCTGTGTGTGTGTGATGTGTGGGGGTCAGGATGGATGGAGTAGAGCTGTGTGTGTGTGATGTGTGGGGGTCAGGATGGATGGAGTAGAGCTGTGTGTGTGTGATGTGTGGGGTCAGGATGGATGGAGTAGAGATGTGTGTGTGTGATGTGTGGAGGTCAGGATGGATGGAGTAGAGCTGTGTGTGTGATGTGTGGGGGTCAGGATGGATGGAGTAGAGCTGTGTGTGTAATGTGTGGGGGTCAGGATGGATGGAGTAGAGCTGTGTGTGTGATGTGTGGGGGTCAGGATGGATGGAGTAGAGCTGTGTGTGTGATGTGTGGGGTCAGGATGGATGGAGTAGAGCTGTGTGTGATGTGTGGGGGTCCGGATGGATGGAGTAGAGCTGTGTGTGTGATGTGTGGGGGTCCGGATGGATGGAGTAGAGCTGTGTGTGTGATGTGTGGGGGTCCGGATGGATGGAGTAGAGCTGTGTGTGTGATGTGTGGGGGTCAGGATGGATGGAGTAGAGCTGTGTGTGTGATGTGTGGGGGTCAGGATGGATGGAGTAGAGCTGTGTGTGTGATGTGTGGGGGTCAGGATGGATGGAGTAGAGCTGTGTGTGTGATGTGTGGGGTCAGGATGGATGGAGTAGAGCTGTGTGTGTGTGATGTGTGGGGGTCAGGATCGATGGAGTAGAGCTGTGTGTGATGTGTGGGGGTCAGGATGGATGGAGTAGAGCTGTGTGTGTGATGTGTGGAGGTCAGGATGGATGGAGTAGAGCTGTGTGTGTGATGTGTGGAGGTCAGGATGGATGGAGTAGAGCTGTGTGTGTGATGTGTGGGGGTCAGGATGGATGGAGTAGAGCTGTGTGTGTGATATGTGGGGATCAGGATGGATGGAGTAGAGCTGTGTGTGTGATGTGTGGGGGTCAGGATGGATGGAGTAGAGCTGTGTGTGTGATGTGTGGGGATCAGGATGGATGGAGTAGAGCTGTGTGTGTGATGTGTGGGGATCAGGATGGATGGAGTAGAGCTGTGTGTGTGATGTGTGGGGGTCAGGATGGATGGAGTAGAGCTGTGTTTGTGATGTGTGGGGGTCAGGATGGATGGAGTAGAGCTGTGTGTGTGATGTGTGGAGGTCAGGGTGGATGGAGTAGAGCTGTGTGTGTGATGTGTGGAGGTCAGGATGGATGGATGGAGTAGAGCTGTGTGTGTGATGTGTGGAGGTCAGGATGGATGGATGGAGCAGAGCTGTGTGTGATGTGTGGGGGTCAGGATGGATGGAGCAGAGCTGTGTGTGATGTGTGGGGGTCAGGATGGATGGAGTAGAGCTGTGTGTGTGTGATGTGTGGGGGTCAGGATGGATGGAGTAGAGCTGTGTGTGTGTGATGTGTGGGGGTCAGGATGGATGGAGTAGAGCTGTGTGTGTGTGATGTGTGGGGGTCAGGATGGATGGAGTAGAGCTGTGTGTGATGTGTGGGGGTCAGGATGGATGGAGTAGAGCTGTGTGTGTGATGTGTGGGGGTCAGGATGGATAGAGGAGAGCTGTGTGTGTGATGTGTGGGGGTCAGGATGGATGGAGCAGAGCTGTGTGTGTGATGTGTGGGGGTCAGGATGGATGGAGCAGAGCTGTGTGTGATGTGTGGGGGTCAGGATGGATGGAGTAGAGCTGTGTGTGTGATGTGTGGGGGTCAGGATGGATGGAGTAGAGCTGTGTGTGTGATGTGTGGGGTCAGGATGGATGGAGTAGAGCTGTGTGTGTGATGTGTGGGGGTCCGGATGGATGGAGTAGAGCTGTGTGTGTGATGTGTGGAGGTCAGGATGGATGGAGTAGAGCTGTGTGTGTGATGTGTGGGGGTCAGGATGGATGGAGTAGAGCTGTGTGTGTGATGTGTGGGGGTCAGGATGGATGGAGTAGAGCTGTGTGTGTGATGTGTGGGGGTCAGGATGGATGGAGTAGAGCTGTGTGTGTGATGTGTGGGGGTCAGGATGGATGGAGTAGAGCTGTGTGTGTGATGTGTGGGGGTCAGGATGGATGGAGCAGAGCTGTGTGTGTGATGTGTGGGGTGTCAGGATGGATGGAGTAGAGCTGTGTGATGTGTGGGGGTCAGGATGGATGGAGTAGAGCTGTGTGTGTGATGTGTGGGGGTCAGGATGGATGGAGCAGAGCTGTGTGTGATGTGTGGGGGTCAGGATGGATGGAGCAGAGCTGTGTGTGATGTGTGGGGGTCAGGATGGATGGAGCAGAGCTGTGTGTGATGTGTGGGGATCAGGATGGATGGAGTAGAGCTGTGTGTGTGATGTGTGGGGGTCAGGATGGATGGAGTAGAGCTGTGTGTGATGTGTGGGAGTCAGGATGGATGGAGCAGAGCTGTGTGTGTGATGTGTGGGGGTCAGGATGGATGGAGTAGAGCTGTGTGTGTGATGTGTGGGGGTCAGGATGGATGGAGTAGAGCTTTGTGTGTGATGTGTGGGGGTCAGGATGGATGGAGTAGAGCTGTGTGTGATGTGTGGCGGTTAGTATGGATGTAGTACAGCTGTGTGTGTGATGTGTGGGGGTCAGGATGGATGGAGTAGAGCTGTGTGTGTGATGTGTGGGGGTCAGGATGGATGGAGTAGAGCTGTGTGTGTGTGTGATGTGTGGGGGTCAGGATGGATGGAGTAGAGCTGTGTGTGTGATGTGTGGGGGTCAGGATGGATGGAGTAGAGCTTTGTGTGTGTGTGTGATGTGTGGGGGTCAGGATGGATGGAGTAGAGCTGTGTGTGTGTGTGTGATGTGTGGGGGTCAGGATGGATGGAGTAGAGCTGTGTGTGTGATGTGTGGGGGTCAGGATGGATGGAGTAGAGCTGTGTGTGTGATGTGTGGGGGTCAGGATGGATGGAGTAGAGCTGTGTGTGATGTGTGGGGGTCAGGATGGATGGAGTAGAGCTGTGTGTGTGATGTGTGGGGTCAGGATGGATGGAGTAGAGCTGTGTGTGTGATGTGTGGGGGTCAGGATGGATGGAGTAGAGCTGTGTGTGATGTGTGGAGGGTCCGGATGGATGGAGTAGAGCGCTGTGTGTGATGTGTGGGGGTCAGGATGGATGGAGTAGAGCTGTGTGTGATGTGTGGGGGTCAGGATGGATGGAGTAGAGCTGTGTGTGTGATGTGTGGGGGTCAGGATGGATGGAGTAGAGCTGTGTGTGTGATGTGTGGGGGTCAGGATGTATGGAGTAGAGCTGTGTGTGTGATGTGTGGGGGTCAGGATGGATGGAGTAGAGCTGTGTGTGTGATGTGTGGGGGTCAGGATGGATGGAGTAGAGCTGTGTGTGTGATGTGTGGGGGTCAGGATGGATGGAGTAGAGCTGTGTGTGTGATGTGTGGGGGTCAGGATGGATAGAGTAGAGCTGTGTGTGTGATGTGTGGGGGTCAGGATGGATGGAGTAGAGCTGTGTGTGTGATGTGTGGGGTCAGGATGGATGGAGTAGAGCTGTGTGTGTGATGTGTGGGGGTCAGGATGGATGGAGTAGAGCTGTGTGTGTGATGTGTGGGGGTCAGGATGGATGGAGTAGAGCTGTGTGTGTGTGATGTGTGGGGGTCAGGATGGATGGAGTAGAGCTGTGTGTGTGTGATGTGTGGGGGTCAGGATGGATGGAGTAGAGCTGTGTGTGTGTGATGTGTGGGGGTCAGGATGGATGGAGTAGAGCTGTGTGTGTGTGATGTGTGGGGGTCAGGATGGATGGAGTAGAGCTGTGTGTGTGTGATGTGTGGGGGTCAGGATGGATGGAGTAGAGCTGTGTGTGTGTGATGTGTGGGGGTCAGGATGGATGGAGTAGAGCTGTGTGTGTGTGATGTGTGGGGGTCAGGATGGATGGAGTAGAGCTGTGTGTGTGTGATATGTGGGGATCAGGATGGATGGAGTAGAGCTGTGTGTGTGATGTGTGGGGGTCAGGATGGATGGAGTAGAGCTGTGTGTGTGATGTGTGGGGATCAGGATGGATGGAGTAGAGCTGTGTGTGTGATGTGTGGGGATCAGGATGGATGGAGTAGAGCTGTGTGTGTGATGTGTGGGGGTCAGGATGGATGGAGTAGAGCTGTGTTTGTGATGTGTGGGGGTCAGGATGGATGGAGTAGAGCTGTGTGTGTGATGTGTGGGGGTCAGGATGGATGGAGTAGAGCTGTGTGTGTGATGTGTGGAGGTCAGGGTGGATGGAGTAGAGCTGTGTGTGTGATGTGTGGAGGTCAGGATGGATGGAGTAGAGCTGTGTGTGTGATGTGTGGGGGTCAGGATGGATGGAGTAGAGCTGTGTGTGTGATGTGTGGGGGTCAGGATGGATGGAGTAGAGCTGTGTGTGTGATGTGTGGGGGTCAGGATGGATGGAGCAGAGCTGTGTGTGTGATGTGTGGGGGTCAGGATGGATGGAGCAGAGCTGTGTGTGTGATGTGTGGGGGTCAGGATGGATGGAGTAGAGCTGTGTGTGTGATGTGTGGGGGTCAGGATGGATGGAGCAGAGCTGTGTGTGATGTGTGGGGGTCAGGATGGATGGAGCAGAGCTGTGTGTGATGTGTGGGGGTCAGGATGGATGGAGTAGAGCTGTGTGTGTGTGATGTGTGGGGGTCAGGATGGATGGAGTAGAGCTGTGTGTGTGTGATGTGTGGGGGTCAGGATGGATGGAGCAGAGCTGTGTGTGTGTGATGTGTGGGGGTCAGGATGGATGGAGTAGAGCTGTGTGTGATGTGTGGGGGTCAGGATGGATGGAGTAGAGCTGTGTGTGTGATGTGTGGGGGTCAGGATGGATAGAGTAGAGCTGTGTGTGTGATGTGTGGGGGTCAGGATGGATAGAGTAGAGCTGTGTGTGTGATGTGTGGGGGTCAGGATGGATGGAGCAGAGCTGTGTGTGTGATGTGTGGGGGTCAGGATGGATGGAGCAGAGCTGTGTGTGATGTGTGGGGGTCAGGATGGATGGAGTAGAGCTGTGTGTGTGATGTGTGGGGGTCAGGATGGATGGAGTAGAGCTGTGTGTGTGATGTGTGGGGTCAGGATGGATGGAGTAGAGCTGTGTGTGTGATGTGTGGGGGTCCGGATGGATGGAGTAGAGCTGTGTGTGTGATGTGTGGAGGTCAGGATGGATGGAGTAGAGCTGTGTGTGTGATGTGTGGGGGTCAGGATGGATGGAGTAGAGCTGTGTGTGTGATGTGTGGGGGTCAGGATGGATGGAGTAGAGCTGTGTGTGTGATGTGTGGGGGTCAGGATGGATGGAGTAGAGCTGTGTGTGTGATGTGTGGGGGTCAGGATGGATGGAGTAGAGCTGTGTGTGTGATGTGTGGGGGTCAGGATGGATGGAGCAGAGCTGTGTGTGTGATGTGTGGGGTGTCAGGATGGATGGAGTAGAGCTGTGTGATGTGTGGGGGTCAGGATGGATGGAGTAGAGCTGTGTGTGTGATGTGTGGGGGTCAGGATGGATGGAGCAGAGCTGTGTGTGATGTGTGGGGGTCAGGATGGATGGAGCAGAGCTGTGTGTGATGTGTGGGGGTCAGGATGGATGGAGCAGAGCTGTGTGTGATGTGTGGGGATCAGGATGGATGGAGTAGAGCTGTGTGTGTGATGTGTGGGGGTCAGGATGGATGGAGTAGAGCTGTGTGTGATGTGTGGGAGTCAGGATGGATGGAGCAGAGCTGTGTGTGTGATGTGTGGGGGTCAGGATGGATGGAGTAGAGCTGTGTGTGTGATGTGTGGGGGTCAGGATGGATGGAGTAGAGCTTTGTGTGTGATGTGTGGGGGTCAGGATGGATGGAGTAGAGCTGTGTGTGATGTGTGGCGGTTAGTATGGATGTAGTACAGCTGTGTGTGTGATGTGTGGGGGTCAGGATGGATGGAGTAGAGCTGTGTGTGTGATGTGTGGGGGTCAGGATGGATGGAGTAGAGCTGTGTGTGTGTGATGTGTGGGGGTCAGGATGGATGGAGTAGAGCTGTGTGTGATGTGTGGGGGTCAGGATGGATGGAGTAGAGCTGTGTGTGTGATGTGTGGGGGTCAGGATGGATAGAGTAGAGCTGTGTGTGTGATGTGTGGGGGTCAGGATGGATAGAGTAGAGCTGTGTGTGTGATGTGTGGGGGTCAGGATGGATGGAGCAGAGCTGTGTGTGTGATGTGTGGGGGTCAGGATGGATGGAGCAGAGCTGTGTGTGATGTGTGGGGGTCAGGATGGATGGAGTAGAGCTGTGTGTGTGATGTGTGGGGGTCAGGATGGATGGAGTAGAGCTGTGTGTGTGATGTGTGGGGTCAGGATGGATGGAGTAGAGCTGTGTGTGTGATGTGTGGGGGTCCGGATGGATGGAGTAGAGCTGTGTGTGTGATGTGTGGAGGTCAGGATGGATGGAGTAGAGCTGTGTGTGTGATGTGTGGGGGTCAGGATGGATGGAGTAGAGCTGTGTGTGTGATGTGTGGGGGTCAGGATGGATGGAGTAGAGCTGTGTGTGTGATGTGTGGGGGTCAGGATGGATGGAGTAGAGCTGTGTGTGTGATGTGTGGGGGTCAGGATGGATGGAGTAGAGCTGTGTGTGTGATGTGTGGGGGTCAGGATGGATGGAGCAGAGCTGTGTGTGTGATGTGTGGGGTGTCAGGATGGATGGAGTAGAGCTGTGTGATGTGTGGGGGTCAGGATGGATGGAGTAGAGCTGTGTGTGTGATGTGTGGGGGTCAGGATGGATGGAGCAGAGCTGTGTGTGATGTGTGGGGGTCAGGATGGATGGAGCAGAGCTGTGTGTGATGTGTGGGGGTCAGGATGGATGGAGCAGAGCTGTGTGTGATGTGTGGGGATCAGGATGGATGGAGTAGAGCTGTGTGTGTGATGTGTGGGGGTCAGGATGGATGGAGTAGAGCTGTGTGTGATGTGTGGGAGTCAGGATGGATGGAGCAGAGCTGTGTGTGTGATGTGTGGGGGTCAGGATGGATGGAGTAGAGCTGTGTGTGTGATGTGTGGGGGTCAGGATGGATGGAGTAGAGCTTTGTGTGTGATGTGTGGGGGTCAGGATGGATGGAGTAGAGCTGTGTGTGATGTGTGGCGGTTAGTATGGATGTAGTACAGCTGTGTGTGTGATGTGTGGGGGTCAGGATGGATGGAGTAGAGCTGTGTGTGTGATGTGTGGGGGTCAGGATGGATGGAGTAGAGCTGTGTGTGTGTGTGATGTGTGGGGGTCAGGATGGATGGAGTAGAGCTGTGTGTGTGATGTGTGGGGGTCAGGATGGATGGAGTAGAGCTGTGTGTGTGTGTGATGTGTGGGGGTCAGGATGGATGGAGTAGAGCTGTGTGTGTGTGTGTGTGATGTGTGGGGGTCAGGATGGATGGAGTAGAGCTGTGTGTGTGATGTGTGGGGGTCAGGATGGATGGAGTAGAGCTGTGTGTGTGATGTGTGGGGGTCAGGATGGATGGAGTAGAGCTGTGTGTGTGATGTGTGGGGGTCAGGATGGATGGAGTAGAGCTGTGTGTGATGTGTGGGGGTCAGGATGGATGGAGTAGAGCTGTGTGTGTGATGTGTGGGGTCAGGATGGATGGAGTAGAGCTGTGTGTGTGATGTGTGGGGGTCAGGATGGATGGAGTAGAGCTGTGTGTGATGTGTGGAGGTTCCGGATGGATGGAGTAGAGCGGTGTGTGTGATGTGTGGGGGTCAGGATGGATGGAGTAGAGCTGTGTGTGATGTGTGGGGGTCAGGATGGATGGAGTAGAGCTGTGTGTGTGATGTGTGGGGGTCAGGATGGATGGAGTAGAGCTGTGTGTGTGATGTGTGGGGGTCAGGATGGATGGAGTAGAGCTGTGTGTGTGATGTGTGGGATCAGGATGGATGGAGTAGAGCTGTGTGTGATGTGTGGGGGTCAGGATGGATGGAACACAAATTTACAGAACATGTGTATTCCAGTCCGTACAATGTCCGCTCAGGAAGCTTGCTTCTTCTGAACAAAGCAGAAAAATAAGGACCTCCTCTTCCTCTCTTGACCTTTCTTGAGCTTCTCTTTTGTTCTTTGCCTCTTCTCCTACTTTAGTTTTTCTGTCCGTATCTTCCCTTACTGCCCATGGACTCTCTGGTGGCAGAAGATCCTCGATGCCAGACAAATCAGCAATGCCAGTATACGTTCCCCAGAAAAAAAACAAATAAACTGGCTTTAGCTTTTTTTTTTCTCATTTGAAATGAAATAACTTTTAGTACCACCTAGAACATTCCCCTCATAACCCCCCTACGCTATGCCGGGCCCTTAAGACATGAAAAGAAGATAACATTAAATATTTACATTATTTATACAATTTTCTGTTTCCCTACGAAGTTATACTATAACCTACTTACAATTTTTTTTTTAATTAATTAAATTTTTTTTTTCTTTTTTTCTTTTTTTTCCCCCAACACAATAACTGTAATCTAATATTTACAGCATATTATGGAGCTGGAGAAAGTATGATACCGTACAATCATGGCAGTTAATAACATCCATCTACCTTCTTCCTCTCTCAACAGGTACATTCATTTCTGCACCATCCCGCTCCAAACTGAACTCCTGCTATCTCCCTCTGCTTAAATCCTCTGTGCTGCTTGCTGTGAATTGTATATCTTGCATTTCATCTGTTTGCATCGGTAAATGAAACTTTACTTTTAGTCACCTCTGCCATCCACCTCCCCCAAATGGCATCTTTCACCCATCCTTGCTGAGATGCTTTCCTTATCTAAGGAGAGCAATAAATTTCACTCCCCCCCCACCCCCCTTTTGGTCATTACGTTTGCAATGCTAAAGTCAGCTGGCTAGTCTATTGGAACCTGATTAGCCACTCCCAGCTGTTTCCTAGTCGTACCTTAAACTTTCACTATAATATCAGTGTAAGCATGCATGCCACGCGAATATGAGCTGTATTAAGTATGAGCTGGAGAAAGTATGATACAGTTCAATCATGGCAGTTCGACAGGTAGGCCACAAACTCTGCCTTAATGCTTTACACTTAAAAGCTATCGCTAATGCTGTCACCTCTGTTCTCATTCTTGCTCTCAGTTTCAGAACTTCTTTCAAGTGCCAACCTCTGGGGCACACTATTCATATTAGCCCCTCTCTCCTGTCCTCACCTATGCACAGCTCGTATGCACTCTTTGCCTTCTTGCTTAGCCTCAAACCCCCTCATGTCCCTAACAAAAATAACAGTCTTCCTCACAAATCTCCTAACCATCTGCTAACCCTAACTATTCTGCTGTTACTAGCTGCTGGGGATATCTCTCCCAATCCTGGCCCACCCTCCACTGCTCCTAGCTATCACCCCCTACCGGACTCACTAATAAAATCCCCAAGCCCAACTGCTAGCCCATGCATACCCTCCCCTGACTCCTTTAATTGTGCACTCTGGAACTGCCAGTCAGCATGTAATAAACTCCCCACCATCCACGACTTTTTTACTGCTAAATCTTTAAATCTGCTAGCTTTCACAGAAACGTGGGTATAGCAGTCTGACACGGCCTACCCTGCTGCACTGTCTTACAATGGCCTGCAGTTCTCCCATACCCCAAGACCAGATGACAGGCGTGGCGGAGGAGTAGGTGCTCTTCTCTACCAGAAATGCACCTACCAGGCCATCCCCCCTGTACCCTCACTCACTTTTCCATCATTTGAAGTACATATGCTACGGCTTTTCCGTCCGCTGTCCATGCGAGTAGCAGTTATCTATCGCCCCCCAGGTGCTGCTCACCTGTTTTTGGACCACTTTGCTGCCTGGCTCCCCCACTTCCTATCCTGTGAAATTCCAACCCTCATCTTAGGTGATTTTAACATCCCCACTAATGACCCCAACTGCCTCTCAGCTTCTTTCGCTCACCTCCTCCCTTGGTCTCTCTCAACTCACAGCCTCTCCCACTCACAGGGATGGCAATACTCTGGATCTGGTCTTCCTCCGGCTCTGCTGTGCTTCCAACTTCACTAACTCCCCTCTCCCGCTCTCAGATCATAAGCTCCTCTCTTTCTCAGTCACGCTCCCTAACATCTCTCCAGACCCACCTACCTACAGTACCTACAGGAACCTTAAGGCCATTCACACCCAGAACTTTGCTGAATCCCTACAGTCCTCTCTGTCCCCCATCTCTCTCCTCACCTGCCCCAACCTGGCTGCCGCTCACTACAACACCGCTCTCAAACATGCCCTGGATGAAGCGGCGCCCCCCAGGACCCGAGCCATCCGATGTAGACCGCGGCAACCCTGGCTCACGCCTCAAACGCGCTTCATCCGGCGGTGCTCTAGAAGTGCTGAACGGCTGTGGAGGAAATCGCAAACGTCCGCAGACTTCCTCCACTACAAATTCATGCTCAGAACCTACAACCTTGCCCTCCACCGCGCCAAACAAGTCTATTTCACCTCTCTAGTCTCCTCACTATCCCACAACCCTAAACGGCTCTTTGATACTTTTCACTCCCTTCTCAGCCCTAAACCGCAGCCCCCGGTGACGGATCTCAGTGCTGAAGAGCTGGCTGCTTACTTCAGAAAGAAAATTGATGACATCCGTCAGGAAATAACTTCCTAATCCCTTACCCTAGTCTTGTCAGCACTGCATCTAGCTCCTGCTCACTGTCTGTACTCAGACCAGCGACAGAGGAAGAAGTCTCCAAATTGCTCTTCTCTGCTCGCCCCACCACCTGCGCTAGCGACCCCCTCCCCTCACACCTCCTCCGTTCCTTCTCCCCAGTGGTCATCTCCCATCTCACCACTATATTTAACCTCTCTCTGACCTCTGGCATCTTTCCCTCGTCATCATATCCCCACTGCTAAAGAAGCCGACTCTGGACGCGACTGATGCTACCAACTACCAACCCATCTCAAACCTCCCCTTCAACTCCAAACTACTTGAACGTGTGGTTTACTCCCGCCTTGTAAGCTACCTATCAGAGCACTCTCTCCTAGACCCCCTACAGTCTGGCTTTCGACCTCAACACTCGACAGAAACTGCCCTTACAAGGGTATCCAATGACCTACTGACAGCCAAATCGAGGGGTGATTACTCCCTACTGATCCTCCTCGACCTCTCCGCAGCATTTGACACTGTTGACCACAAACTCCTCCTCAGTATGCTACGCTCCATTGGCCTAAAGGACACTGCCCTCTCCTGGTTCTCCTCCTACCTATCTGACTGCTCTTTCAGTGTCTCCTTTGCTGGCTCTACCTCCTCTCCTCTTCCCCTTCCTGTTGGGGTCCCCCAGGGCTCTGTCCTCTGCCCCCTTCTTTTCTTTATCTACACAGCCCCTATTGGACAAACCATCAGGAGATTTGGCCTCCAATACCACCTGTATGCTGATGACACCCAGCTATACACCTCTTCCCGTGACATCTCTGAACCTTTACTCCAAAACATCACTAACTGTCTGTCTGCTGTCTCTAACACTTTGTCCTCTCTCTACCTAAAACTAAACCTCTCTAAAACTGACTTACTGGTATTTCCACCCTCCACTAACCGACCTCCTCTTGACATCTCCATCTCAGTGTGTGGCGCCACCATAACTCCTAGACAACATGCCCGCTGCCTTGGGGTCATATTTGATTCTGATCTCTCTTTTACCCCCTATATACAATCTCTGGCCCGAACATGTCAGCTGCACCTCAAAAACATTGCAAGAATCCGCTCTTTTCTCACTGTAGACACGTTAAAAACACTTACTGTTGCCCTCATCCACTCCCGGCTCGATTATTGCAACTCGTTGCTGATTGGCCTCCCCTGCACCAGACTCTACCCTCTCCAATCCATCCTGAATGCGGCAGCCAGGCTCATCTTCCTGTCCAGTCGCTACTCGGACGCCTCTGCCCTGTGCCAGTCACTGCACTGGCTGCCCGTTAAATACAGAATTCAATTTAAACTCGCTACCTTCATCCACAAAGCCCTCCACAGTGCAGCGCCCCCCTATATCGCCTCCCTCATCTCAATCCATCACCCAGCCCGGGCTCTCCGCTCTGCTAACGAAACCAGACTAAGCGCCCCTTTAATTTGAACTTCTCATTCCCGCCTCCAAGACTTCTTCAGAGCAGCACCGGTCCTCTGGAACGCACTTCCAAAGGCTACCCGAGCAATCCAGGACTTGCAGACCTTCAGGCGTGCTCTAAAAATGCACCACTTCAGGGAGGCATACCGCATTCCCTAAACAAACCCCTTTGTACTCCGCCTGATAACATGCTCCCTGACCTACTGACTGCAATCACTGCTAGCCATCATAAACCGCTCCTGCAGTCATACTGTTTCTGCCGTCACACGGCTAAATGTGTGACCATTGTCTATGTGTATAGCATCCCTCACTCTCCAC
The DNA here is from genome assembly GCF_035609145.1 of Eleutherodactylus coqui. Taxonomy (NCBI): domain Eukaryota; kingdom Metazoa; phylum Chordata; class Amphibia; order Anura; family Eleutherodactylidae; genus Eleutherodactylus; species Eleutherodactylus coqui. The sequence goes on along the minus strand of NC_089841.1, from coordinate 12,571,005 downwards.
CTCGCCATACCGTGCACACTGCCAGCCCCTTTACCTTCTGTATCCTCCCATTACTTGTAGTATGTAAGCTCGTTGGAGCAGGACCCGCACCCCTATTGTTTCCATCAATTGATTACTATGTAACTGCGGTTCTGTAATGTTTGTACTTTGTCTTTCTGTATTCCCCCTGTCTATGTAAGCGCTGCGGAATATGTTGGCGCTATACAAATAAAGTTTATTATTATTACACACATACATTATATATATATATATATATATATATATATATATATATATATATACACACATACATTATATATATATATATATATATATATATATATATATAAACACATACATTATATATATATATTTATATATATATATATATATATATATACACACATACATTATATATATATATATATATATATATATATACACATACATTATATATATATACACACACATACATTATATATATATATACACACACATACATTATATATATATATATATATACATTACATATATATATATATATATATACACACACACACACACTACATATATATATATATATATATATATATATATATACATATACACACACACACACACACACATTAGGGATGAGCGAGCGTACTCGTCCGAGCTTGATGCTCATTCGAGTATTAGGGTACTCGAGATGCTCGTTACTCGAGACGAACACCACGCGATGTTCGAGTCACTTTCATTTTCTTCCCTGAGAAATTTGCGCCCTTTTCTGGCCAATAGAAAGACAGGGAAGGCATTACAACTTCCTCCTGTGACATTCCAGCCCTATACCACCCCCTGCAGTGAGTGGCTGGCGAGATCAGGTGACACCCGAGTATTAAAATCTGCCCCGCCCGGGGCTCGCCACAGATGCATGCTGACATAGATCAGGGAAAGTGCTGTCTTGCTGTAGCTGCTATAGGGAGAGTGTTAGGAGTATTTTAGGCTTCAAGAACCCCAACAGTCCTTCTTAGGGCCACATCTGACCGTGTGCAGTACTGTTGAGGCTGCTTTTAGCAGTGTTGCACTTTTTTTTTTTGTATATCAGGCGTGCAGACCATTGCGTCCTCAGTCTGCAGTCATTTTACAGAGTATAGGGGCAGTACTGGTGAGGCAGGGACAGTGGTACATGGAAAGAGATATACTGTCTATATAGGCAGTGGGCTTTTTCAAAAAAATTGGGGAAAAATACTATATTTGGGCTGCCTGTGACCGTCTTCAGGTTACTGCGTGTCTGCTGGGGGTAGTAGTCACTAATTAATACCCAGCTAAGCGTTACAGCAGGCTTGCGCATAATTGTTTCCTGGCTCTGCTGTCTCCGTTACATGATCGCCGTCATCCCGCCAGAGGGAAACAGTATACATATATACGCTGCATACGGTGTCTGTCTGCTTTTTCATCTCACCATTTTAAAAAATTGTAGCAAAATACTTAAGGCCCACCACTGCCCTTTGGCCACTTGACTGGTTCTGCACTGTGAATTACAGTAGCTCAGTCATACGCACCTAGGTCTCACTACAGGCTTGCGCATAATTGTTTCCTGGCTCTGCTGTGCGCTCCGTAAGCGAAGTCAGCCTCCAACCACAGGCCAATAAGCGGCACATTTAATTACAGCGTTCTGTTTCTGCTCTACTCGTAATACACCATGCTGAGGGGTAGGGGTAGGCCTAGAGGACGTGGACGCGGGCAAGGACGCGGAGGCCCAAGTCAGGGTGTGGGCACAGGCCGAGCTCCTGGTCCAGGTGTATCGCAGCCGACTGCTGCGGGATTAGGAGAGAGGCACGTTTCTGCTGTCCCCAGATTCATCTCACAATTAATGGGTCCACGCGGTAGACCTTTATTAGAAACTGAGCAGTGTGAGCAGGTCCTGTCGTGGATGGCAGAAAGTGCATCCAGCAATCTATCGACCACCCAGTCTTCTACGCCGTCCACTGCTGCAACTCTGAATCCTCTGGCTGCTGCTCCTCCTTCCTCCCAGCCTCCTCACTCCATTAAAATGACACATTCTGAGGAGCAGGCAGACTCCCAGGAACTGTTCTCGGGCCCCTGCCCAGAATAGACAGCAATGGTTCCTCTCCCACCGGAGGAGTTTGTCGTGACCGATGCCCAACCTTTGGAAAGTTCCCGGGGTCCGGGGGATGAGGCTGGGGACTTCCGGCAACTGTCTCAAGAGCTTTCAGTGGGTGAGGAGGACGATGACGATGAGACACAGTTGTCTATCAGTGAGGTAGTAGTAAGGGCAGTAAGTCCGAGGGAGGAGTGCACAGAGGATTCGGAGGAAGAGCAGCTGAACGATGAGGGGACTGACCCCACCTGGTTTGCTAAGCCTACTGAGGACAGGTCTTCAGAGGGGGAGGCAAGTGCAGCAGCAGGGCAGGTTGGAAGAGGCAGTGCGGTGGCCAGGGGTAGAGGCAGGGCCAGACCGAATAATCCACCAACTGTTTCCCAAAGCGCCCCCTCGCGCCATGCCCCCCTGCAGAAGCCGAGGTGCTCAAAGGTGTGGCAGTTTTTCACTGAGAGTGCAGACGACCGACGAACTGTGGTGTGCAAGGTTTGTCGCACCAAGATCAGCCGGGGAGCCACCACCACCAGCCTCACCACCACCAGCATGCGCATGCATATGATGGCCAAGCACCCCACAAGGTGGGACAAAGGCTGTTCACCGCCTCCGGTTTGCACCACTGCCTCTCCCCCTGTGCCCCAACCTGCCACTGAGATCCAACCCCCCTCTCAGGACACAGGCACGACCGTCTCCCGGCCTGCACCCACACCCTCACCTCCGCTGTCCTCGGCCCCATCCAGCAATGTCTCTCAGCGCAGCGTCCAGCCGTCGCTAGCACAACTGTTTGAGCGCAAGCGCAAGTACGCCGCCACGTACCCGCACGCTCAAGCATTAAACGTGCACATAGCCAAATTGATCAGCCTGGAGATGCGGTCGTATAGGCTTGTGGAAACGGAGGCTTTCAAAAACATGATGGCGGTGGCTGCCCCATGCTACTCGGTTCCCAGTCGCCACTACTTTTCCTGATGTGCCGTCCCAGCCCTGCACGACCACGTCTCCCGCAACATTGTACGCGCCCTCACCAACACGGTTACTGCCAAGGTCCACTTAACAACGGACACGTGGACAAGCACAGGCGGGCAGGGCCACTATATCTCCCTGACAGCACATTGGGTGAATTTAGTGGAGGCTGGGACCGAGTCAGAGCCTGGCACCGCTCACGTCCTACCCACCCCCAGAATTGCTGGCCCCAGATTGGTGCTGGTATCTGCGGCGGTGTATGCTTCCTTCACTAAACCACCCTCCTCCTCCTACGCAACCTCTGTCTCGCAATCAAGATGTGTCAGCAGCAGCACGTCGCCAGCAGTCGGTGTCGCGCGGCGTGGCAGCACAGCGTTGGGCAAGCGTCAGCAGGCCGTGCTGAAACTACTCAGCTTAGAAGAGAAGAGGCACACGGCCCACGAACTGCTGCAGGGTCTGACAGAGCAGACCGACCGCTGGCTTGCGCCGCTGAGCCTCCAACAGGGCATGGTCGTGTGTGACAACGACCGTAACCTGGTGGCGGCTCTGCAGCTCGGCAGCCTCACGCACGTGCCATGCCTGGCCCACGTCTTTAATTTGGTGGTTCAGCGGTTTCTGCAAAGCTACCCACGCTTGTTAGACCTGCTCGGAAAGGTGCGGCGGCTCAGCGCACATTTCCGCAAGTCCAACACGGACGCTGCCACCCTGTGGACCCTGCAAAATCTGTTTAATCTGCCAGTGCACCGACTGCTGTGCGACGTGCCCACACGGTGGAACTCTACGCTCCACATGTTGGCCAGGCTCTATGAGCAGCGTAGAGCTATAGTGGAATACCAACTCCAACATGGGCGGCGTAGTGCGAGTCAGCCTCCTCAATTCTTTACAGAAGAGTGGGCCTGGTTGGCAGACATCTGCCAGGTCCTTGGAAACTTTGAGGAGTCTACCCAGATGGTGAGCGGCGATGCTGCAATCATTAGCGTCACCATTCCTCTGCTATGCCTTTTGAGAAGTTCCCTGCAAAGCATAAAGGCAAACGCTTTGCGCTTGGAAATGGAGGAGGGGGAAGACAGTATGTCGCTGGATAGTCAGAGCACCCTCATGTCTATATCTCAGCGCGTTGAGGAGGAGGGGGAGGAGCATGAGGAGGAGGGGGAAGAGACAGCTTGGCCCACTGCTGAGGGTACCCATGCTGCTTGCCTGTCATCCTTTCAGCGTGTATGGCCTGAGGAGGAGGAGGATCCTGAAAATGATCTTCCTAGTGAGGACAGCCATGTGTTGCGTACAGGTACCCTGGCACACATGGCTGACTTCATGTTAGGATGCCTTTCTCGTGAACCTCGCGTTACACGCATTCTGGCCACTACGGATTACTGGGTGTACACACTGCTCGACCCACGGTATAAGGAGAACCTTTCCACTCTCATACCCGAAGAGGAAAGGGGTTCGAGAGTGATGCTATACCACAGGACCCTGGCGGACAAACTGATGGTAAAATTCCCATCCGACAGCGCTAGTGGCAGAAGGTGCAGTTCTGAGGGCCAGGTAGCAGGGGAGGCGCAGAGATCAGGCAGCATGTACAGCGCAGGCAGGGGAACACTCTCCAAGGCCTTTGCCAGCTTTATGGCTCCCCAGCAAGACTGTGTCACCGCTCCCCAGTCAAGGCTGAGTCGGCGGGGGCACTGTAAAAGGATGGTGAGGGAGTACGTAGCCGATCGCACGACCGTCCTCCGTGACGCCTCTGCTCCCTACAACTACTGGGTGTCGAAGCTGGACACGTGGCCTGAACTCGCGCTGTATGCCCTGGAGGTGCTTGCTTGTCCTGCGGCTAGCGTCTTGTCAGAGAGGGTGTTTAGTGCGGCTGGGGGAATCATCACGGATAAGCGTACCCGCCTGTCAACTGACAGTGCCGACAGGCTTACACTCATAAAGATGAACAAAGCCTGGATTTCCCCAGACTTCTCTTCTCCACCAGCGGACAGCAGCGGTACCTAAACAATACGTAGGCTGCACCCGCGGATGGAAGCATCGTTCTCTATCACCCTAAAAAATGGGGACCTTTTTGCTTCATCAATCTGTGTATTATATTCATCCTCCTCCTCCTGCTCCTCCTCCTGAAACCTCACGTAATCACGCCGAACGGGCAATTTTTCTTAGGCCCACAAGGCTCAGTCATATTACTTTTGTAAACAATGTTTATACGTTTCAATTCTCATTAAAGCGTTGAAACTTTCACCTCAACCAATTTTTATTTTAACTGGGCTGCCTACAGGCCTAGTTACAAATAAAGCCACAGTAACCAAAGCGATTAATGGGTTTCACCTGCCCTCTTGGCTGGGCATGAGCAATTTTTCTGAGGTACATTAGTACTGTTGGTACACCAATTTTTTTGGGCCCTCGCCTACAGTGTAATCCTAGTAATTTTTATGGGTTGGCCTACACTTTTGCTACATAAATGTAAATGGGGCCTTGTCTATACTGCAACTACTGAAATGTGAAAGAGACTGTTATCTCCCTAAACTGCTGCAACGGGAATGTTACTGTGGCCTGTCTTGAGTGCTACTATTACTGAAATGGAACTAATACTGTGCTCCCCCTATACTGCTGCTTCGGAATTGTTACTGGGGCCTGTCTAGACTGCTACTATTACTGAAATGGAACTAAGACTGTGCTCCCCCTATAATGCTGCTAGTGATATGTTACTGGGGCCTGTCCCTAATGCTACCGCTGAAATGTTACTGCCTATACCGCTGCTAATGCTATGTCACTGGGGTGTGGAAACGGAGGCTTCCCAAAAACATGATGGCGACGAGGCCATTTCCCACCAACGCGGTTACTGTTAAGGTGCATATAACCACGGACACGTGGAGAGGACACGTAGTGCCTCAAAAACATCCCCCTCCTCCTCCAACAATGAAAACATTCTTGGCAAATACCTTTGCATTGGTCCGTCTGGTGGCAGTCCAAGAATTTCACCTTTAACGACACAACAAGAGAGACCCCCCCACCATCCCCCTGCCACGGCCCACTTAAAGGGGTTGTCCCGCGAAAGCAAGTGCGGTTATACACTTCTGTATGGCCATATTAATGCACTTTGTAATGTACATTGTGCATTAATTATGAGCCATACAGAAGTTATCAGAAATTATTCACTTACCTGTTCCGTTGCTAGCGTCCTCGTCTCCATGGTGCCGTCTAATTTTCAGCGTCTAATCGCCGGATTAGACGCACTTGCGCAGTCCGGTCTTCTTCTTTTCTCGATGGGGCCGCTCGTGCCGGAGAGCGGCTCCGTGTAGCTCCGCCCCGTCACGTGCCGATTCCAGCCAATCAGGAGGCTGGAATCGGCAATGGACCGCACAGAAGAGCTGCGGTCCACCGAGGGAGAAGATCCCGGCGGCCATCTTCAACCGGTAAGTAAGAATTCACCGGAGCGCGGGGATTCAGGTAAGCGCTGTGCGGATTTTTTTTTAGGTCCCTGCATCGGGTTTGTCTCGCGCCGAACGGGGGGGCTGTTGAAAAAAAAAAAAACCCGTTTCGGCGCGGGACAACCCCTTTAATCCTTGCCACATTCCGAAAACCAACTAAATAAAACCGCGGTACTAGGTCCGCAGTCTCCACCACATTCCCACCAACGCGGTTACTGTTAAGGTGCATATAACCACGGACACGTGGAGAGGACACGTAGTGCCTCAAAAACATCCCCCTCCTCCTCCAACAATGAAAACATTCTTGGCAAATACCTTTGCATTGGTCCGTCTGGTGGCAGTCCAAGAATTTCACCTTAACGACACAACAAGAGAAACCCCCCACCATCCCCCCACCACGGCCCACTTAATCCTGGCCACATTCCGAAAACCAACTAAATAAAACCGCGCTACCAGGTCCGCAGTCGCCACCACATTCCCACCAACGCGGTTACTGTTAAGGTACATATTACCAGTCTGACTGGGGCATGCACTGTGGGCCGAAGCTCACCTGTATTGTATCTGACGTTAGCTCTGCTGAGCAGGGCACTGCAATGGGATACATTTATGTACCGCCGATGGGTTCCAGGGAGCCACCCATGCTGTGGGTCCACAGGGACTTCACATTACAGATTTGTACCTGCCAGTGTCTATGTATTAAAAACCCCGGTCAGACTGAGGCATGCAGTGTGGGCCGAAGCCCACCTGCATTTAATCTGACGTTACCTCAGCTGTGCTGGGCACTGCAATGGGATTTGTTTATGTACCGCCGGTGGGTTCCAGGGAGCCACCCATGCTTTGGGTCCACACGGACTTCACATTAGGGAGTTGTACCTGCCTGTGTCTATGTATTAAAAAGCCCGGTCAGACTGGGGCATGCAGCGTGGGCCGAAGCCCACCTGCATTTAATCTGACGTTACCTCAGCTGTGCTGGGCACTGCAATGGGATTTGTTTATGTACCGCCGGTGGGTTCCAGGGAGCCACCCATGCTGTGGGTGCACACGGAATTCCCATTGCAGAGTTGTACCTGCCTGTGACTATTTATAAAAAACCCCGGTCTGACTGGGGCATGCAGTGTGGGCCGAAGCCCACCTGTATTTAATCTAACGTTAGCTCTACTATCCGGGGCACTGCATTGGGACAAACTACAGGAGCAATACAGTGCT